>NC_134470.1:39429077-39694077 GCF_964194025.1 Convolutriloba macropyga | reverse complement strand
AAGTAATAATGCTCCTTATTAGCATCTTTTGATCTCAAATAAACGTTGTACTTCTAGAAATTTTGAAATATAAGCTTAAAAAACATTATGAACTTAAGTTATCTCAAATACGTAATATAAATTTTTTAAACAAAGATACGATTATCTCAATAACCAATATGAAGTTATCTCAATAACCAGAAAATCAGTTTACAGGCGAATTTCCATGCTATACAGCGTAAAAAAACTTATTGAACTCCAGTGAATGAGAAATAAACAGGGGGGCATAAAGTAACACAAAAACTAAACATTTTAAAATCAATGTTTCAAAAGATCACAAGCTTACAGTTTTCCTCCTTTAATCATGAGCGCCAACATGGCCAGCCCTGTTTTTGGCTAAAAAACCATCATTTGATAGAATTGGTGCTAACTTAACAACAGGCCGTTTACAAGTATTTTTCGCAGTTTTTACATTAACTGATCGTACAATGTCATCTTTTCCTGGCTGTATTTCTAAACTATGCGCCATTTGGTAATCACTTCGCTTGGTATCATCCTCAACCATACAAACTAAGACACCCACTGGCAGAATTTTTTGCTTAATCTTACTCTTTTCGTTTCGCGTTTGGTTTTGTGCTAAATATTCTTTGGTCCAGCGTTTCCAAATCATATTACTGTAGGCTTTAGCTGTTCGAAAGCAGTTGCGTAAATCAGTATAGCAATCCTCTGACGGTATGAATGGAATAGCTATGTTTGATCAACCTATGAGAGAATGAAATGGAGTAAGTGTTTCCAAGTCGTTCGGATCATCACTCACAGGCGTTAAAGAACGGGCGTTCACTGTTTGTTCGACTAGACCCATTGTTGAATTCAAGATTTTGTCCATTAACGATCTGCTTTCAAGAATTGCAAACATGGCTTGCTTGCAAAACTTGACCAAACGTTCCCATGCACCCCCAAAGTGAGGGGCCGCATGTGGATTAAAATTCGATGTTATGTCATTGTGAGCTGTTTTTTTCTTCAATCATTTATTTATTCCACGACGCTAATTGCTCATTTAGTTCTCTAGCCGAAATATTAAAATCACTGCCATTGTCGCTTTTCAGCCTGTTTGGCTTGCCGCCTCTTTGACGAATCTATTAATTGCGGCAAGGCACGATTCAGATCGAGAGTGTGAGCAACCTCTAAATGTATAGCTCTAGTAGATAAACAGGTGAACAAACATACCCATCTCTTGAGACTCCTTCGACGTAACTTCACTTCCATAGGCCCGAAAAAACCAACGCCGGTGTACTCAAATGGATAAATGCGGCTCACATTTCGCTCGATTGGTAAATCTGCTATCTGGGGTTGAACAGTTCGGATGTATCGTTTTCGACAGAGAACACAATTTAACTTCATTCTTCGTAGCAGATTCCTTAGGCCAATAACCCAGTATTTCTAATGGATAACACTTCTCTTGTATTTAATTCCTTTCTGATTATTCGCTTTATGTTCTCGTTCAGCAAAAAGTCAGACTGCTTCGTGATTAGCGGGCAAGATAATTGGGTTTTTTTGGTCGAAAATTTATTTTGAATACTTCATCCTGCCTTTGTCCCGGATTAAACCGTTACTGTCTATAAACTGCCCTGGTTTTCTGAGTTTGGCGTTTGGAACTACTGTTTGATTTTTCGAATTGCCGCTTGTTCAGACTGAAAAGCGTCTGTTTGTATCATTTTCAAAACTCTACTTTCCGCCAACTTATGTCGATCAGCTAGAGTTAAACGCTTTAGTTTGATATACCGTGAACATTTTCAATTATATTTATCAACTGATTGAAACTGCTGTATCGTGACAAGTTGACTAGGCTGCTACTGTGGATTAGACTGTGTCGACAGAGAGGCTTCTTCTGTTTCCTTTTCTCAAGGCTCGAAAACTTCTGATTGTACTGGCTAATCTGAGCTATCTGACTTCAACCATGCCCGCCCAGTAATCCCATCGGAATTGTTCAGTTCACTGACCGCAACCCCAATTGTGCCATTATCTGCAGGATTTAATTTCCCCTTTACGGATGTCCACTCATCAATTGTTGGCATTTCCAGTATTTCGGCAACACGCTTTGCAAGAAAACTCTTTGCTTCTTATTTGCTGGATGTAACCAATGAAGCACTGTTACCGAGTCCGTCTAGTGATAGAAACGTTCAATTCTAATGTTATGGTCAGAACTGATAAGTTGCCTTAAGTGCACTGCGTACAGCGCTGCTTGAAGCTCAAGTCTGGGAATAGACAGCTGTTTCAACGGGGCAATTCTACATTTCCCGATGACAAAAGACAACCGATTTTCGATGTCATTTTGATTTCTAAGGTAGGCAACCATGCACATTGTTTCAAGCGAGGCGTCAGAGAACAACTGTAATTCATGGTTCGAACAGCTGTTTGCAAAGTACTGACGCCGCAAAGAAAATTCTTTGACTTGTTTCAGTTCTTCTGCCCATGCATCAAAGACTACAACATCTTCGCCTGGCACATGTCTGTCCCACTCTTATCCTGTTTGCTTCCAAATTGCCTTGTGGATAGTAAAAAAACCTAGTGGGTCAAAAACTGCTGATACATGACACAGTACAGCTCTTTGCGCGACAACGCTTGGGATTTCCTTTTGTTGTCCTCTGGAAAATTTCAGCGAACCACTCTCCACATTCATTTTCAGTCTAAAGATGGACAAATTGAGAGGTTCTTGTTCAATTGTTTTTGTCTTTGCGTCTGATTGAAGTTTTATCGGGATTTTAAATCCATTTCATATGTTCGAATCCTTTTTCTTTGAGGCAACTAGTTATTTGCTCAAAAACACTCAAATCTTCTGGCTCATATGGCACGGACACAATGAAATCCTTAATCTAAAAATGGCTTTGTACAAATTTTAACGGTTTTGGGTAATGGTTTTTGCTATCTTCTGCTGCTTTTCGTAGTAATGCAATCGGAATTGTTCAATTCACTGACCATCATCCCACGTGTGCCATTATCTGCAGGATTTAATTTCCCGTTTGCGGATGTCCACTCATCAATTGTTGGCATTTCCAGTATTTCGGCAACACGCTTTGCAAGAAAACTCTTTGCTTCTTATTTGCTGGATGTAACCAATGAAGCACTGTTACTGAGTCCGTCTAATGATAGAAACGTTCAATTCTGATGTCATGGTCAGAATTGATAAGTTGCCTTAAGCGCACTGCTTGAAAATCAAGTCTTGAAATAGAGAGTTGTTTCATCGGGGCAATTCTACATTTCCCGATGACAAAAGACAACCGATTTTCGATGTAGTTTTGGTTTCTAAGGTAGGCATCCATGCACATTGTTTCAAGCGAGGCGTCGGGGAACACGTGTAATTCATGATTCGTACAGCTGTTTGCAAAGTACTGACGCTGCAAAGAAATTTCTTTGACTTGTTTCAGTTCTTCTGCCCATGCATCAAAAACTACAAGATCTTCGTCTTGCAAATGTTTGTCCCACTCGTGTCCTGTTTGCTTCCAAATTGTCTTGCGGATAGTGCAAACAAACCTAGTGGATCAAAAACTGCTGATACATGAGAAAGTACAGCTCTCAGCGTGACAACGCTTGGGATTTCCTTTTGTGTTCCTCTGGAAATTTTCAGCGAATCGCTCTCCACATTCCATTTCAGTTCAAAGATGGACAAATTCAGAAGTTCTTGTTCAATTGTTTTTGCCTTTGCGTCTGATTGAAGTTTTTTTGGGATTTGAAAACCATTTCATATGTTCGAATCTTTTTTCTTTGAGGCAACTAGTTATTTGCTCAAAAACCTTCATAGCTTCTGGCTCAGACGGCACGGACACAATGAAACCGTTAATGTAAAAATATCTTCGTACAAATTCTAACGCCTTTGGGTAATGGTTTTTCCTATCTTCTGCGGCCTTTCGGCGTTGGGAACTACTGTTTGTCTTTTTTGAATTGCCGCTTGTTCAGACTGAAAAGAGTCTGTTTGCATAATTTTCAAAACTCTACTTTCCGCCAACTTATGTCGATCAGCTAGAGTCAAACACTTTAGTTTGATATACCGTGAACATTTTCAATTATATTTATTAACTGGTTGAAACTGCTGTATCGTGACAAGTTGACAAAGCTGCTACTGTGTGGATTGGACTCTGCCGACAGAGAAGCTTCTTCTGTTTCGTTTTCTCAATGCTCGAAAACTTCTGGTTGTACTGGCTAATCTGAGCTATCTGAGTTTAACCAAGTCGGCCCAGTAATGCAATCGGAATTGTTCAATTCACTGACCATCATCCCACGTGTGCCATTATCTGCAGGATTTAATTTCCCGTTTGCGGATGTCCACTCATCAATTGTTGGCGTTTCCAGTATTTCGGCAACACGATTTGCAAGAAAAACTCTCTGCTTCTTTTTTGCTGCATGTAACCAATGAAGCACTGTTACTGAGTCCGTCTAATGATAGAAACGTTCAATTCTGATGTCATGGTCAGAATTGATAAGTTGTCTTAAGCGCACTGCTTGAAAATCAAGTCTTGAAATAGACAGTTGTTTCATCGGGGCAATTCTACATTTTCCGATGACAAAAAACAACCAATTTTCGATGTCATTTTGATTTCTAAGGTAGGCAACCATGCACATTGTTTCAAGCGAGGCGTCAGAGAACAACTGTAATTCATGGTTCGAACAGCTGTTTGCAAAGTACTGACGCCGCAAAGAAAATTCTTTGACTTGTTTCAGTTCTTCTGCCCATGCATCAAAGACTACAACATCTTCGCCTGGCACATGTCTGTCCCACTCTTATCCTGTTTGCTTCCAAATTGCCTTGTGGATAGTAAAAAAAACCTAGTGGGTCAAAAACTGCTGATACATGGCACAGTACAGCTCTTTGCGCGACAACGCTTGGGATTTCCTTTTGTTGTCCTCTGGAAAATTTCAGCGAACCACTCTCCACATTCATTTTCAGTCTAAAGATGGACAAATTGAGAGGTTCTTGTTCAATTGTTTTTGTCTTTGCTTCTGATTGAAGTTTTATCGGGATTTTAAATCCATTTCATATGTTCGAATCCTTTTTCTTTGAGGCAACTAGTTATTTGCTCAAAAACACTCAAATCTTCTGGCTCATATGGCACGGACACAATGAAATCCTTAATCTAAAAATGGCTTTGTACAAATTTTAACGGTATTGGGTAATGGTTTTTGCTATCTTCTGCTGCTTTTCGTAGTGCATAGTTCACACACGTAGGAGAACTTCTTTCCCCAAATACATGTCTCTTGTACTCATACATTTCAACTGTTTGAACTGGGTTAGGTCGCCAGAGAAATCTAAGAACTTTGCATTCGTCATTTTGAACAGCCACCTGAAGAAATATTGACTCGATATCCGCTGTCATCGCGATTTGGCTTTCTCCAAAACTAAAGATTATCACGCGTAAGCTGTTCTAAAGATCAGGACCTAGCATTAATTTGTCATTCAATGAAAGTCCAGTTTTCTTGGCAGCAACATTGCAAACCCTTCTCACTTTTTCCGGCTTCTGGGGGTTTACTACTGGATGGTGTGGCATCCAGTACCACTGGGGCACTTTGTCGTACTTTCTATTTTTACTGTTGCAAGTTTTCTGACAAATCCTTTTGCAAGATCCATCTTGATTGTGGCCTCGTATCTGTCCTTCAAATCTGTGTTTTTTTAAATCTATTTTCTAGTAATTTCAACTGACCCATCGCTCAGGCAAATGTCTCAGATTATCGTTCCATAACATACCAACTTAGTAACGCTCACCGTAGAAAGTTCCTGTTCTTTGTAGCGTCTCGATAGCTTTGCTGTCGTCCTTTGAGCGAAATGATGCTTTGCAATTTGAAGCGTAGGCTTCAATTTCCCTCCAGTCCCTGACTTGTTCTGTAAGGATTTCATTAGCTAGCGAAAACTTTGTCGTAGCATAATTTGTGTTTTCAACGTCTTTTGCTAATGGTCCGATGAGCGACCAACCTAAGGCTGTTTTGACTGACCAAGTTTTGTTCCTTTGACCAACTTTGTACTCAGTTGGTCTCATCATATGGCAAAGCATCCGGGTCAACTATCGTTTTTACATCGGCAAAATGAAGTTTGTGATCCGGTAATGGATTGAAGTGAGAATATTTCTCCTTCAAAGATTTTAAATCAATGACCGAGTATCAAATTCCCAAAATGGGATTAATAAAGGCTTGTATCGTTTTGCTACACTGCTAATGAAGGTTTCTGGGGCTAAATTACAATTCTACTTGCTGTCTATTAAGCTCGTCAGTGCCATGAATTCCAGACACATACATTGTAACCATTCGTAGAGGTTTTGAACTCAGCGACTGTGCTGTCCGCTCATCGATATACGTGACAATTGATCGGTTGTCTGGAAGGGCAATTATGTGTTGGCTTTCCTGTGCATCGCAGTTTGCCACTCTTATCTGTACATTTTGTAGCAAACCACTACTGTTTGAAGCGACAGAATTAGTCGACGCTTCAACTGTTGGCTTTTCGGTTTGTATTGTTCTTGTATTCCGAGATTATGAGTGCAATATCCTATTCGTTTTCTTAGAACATCGGCTGACTCCGCATGTTCTGTTGAATTTACACTCTTTAATTGAGTGAAGCCCATCCAAACAGCAAAAACATAACTTATTTTTTGACGGTTTTGTATCGTTCTGCTACTGCTAACGACTTGAACATGTTACAGCTCCATATTTTATGAATTCCATCTTTTATAGGACATTCAGTTTTACTGATTGAATGGTTTTCACTAAGGTTTGAGGTTGAAACTTTTGTTGTTACTTTGTCTTTAACCGAAAATCTTTTCCCCGAAAACTAAAGTAATAATTAAAAATTAATAATAATTTTAGTTCCTGCGTAATCGCAGCGGAACAGCATTAGGCCTACAGTAGCCTGTTCTCAGCTGCCCTTTTTCATATTATTCCCCACATTTTGGACTATTTTTTCTATGAGCAGCATTGTTTGTCGTACTCAAAAGCAATATTGCTTAGCCAGTTACTGAAGTAGGTCAAATCTGTGTTCAGCATACTTGTATTAGATACGTGGAAAATCCATTTTGACCGCAACTCTGGTGGAAGTTTTCTGACTGCCCTGTTGAGGACTGACTGTGAACATAAATCACCTTGAAACTGGTACATTGTCAAAACTTTTACGCAACTTGTCACCAGCTGGGAATAATTGATGATTGTTGGAGAATCATGAGGCTTGATAAATGGATGTGAATGAATTTGTTTCATTTGGGCATCACAATTATCTGGGGTCGTCCAAACTGGCGCTCCAGTGTGCTCCAAGCCCAGTCATACATCTGGCCTGAATAGCCCACTCCGGCAATCGCTGCTTTTGCTTTCCCTCCAACTAATGTTTTCAAGTGATTCATTTTCACGATTTTGTCCTCAGTTGCTCGGTCTATCATTGCCAAAGACAAACTAAACCATTCCGGCCATTCCAAATGATCTCCAGAAAATGAGGACAGTTCCAATTTTAGAAGCTTAATTGCTGATGCCCTTTGAATTTGATGTTGAGGTACATTACATGCTTGTGGTGTAAACTGCAGTTTTGAACGTTTGTATTCTTGACCAGCCAAACAGTGCTGGTTGTCAGTTTTTTCTTTAACTATTGCTGGAATAAACTTTAGGTTGAAATTATCAACTTCAGATTTATTTTCTTTTAATACTTTTGGTGTTGTTTTGTGCACATTTCTAGGAGTCGTCTTATCTCCTTCTGAATTAATAGAAAGCTTTGTTTCACATCGGTTCTCTCCATGAGGCAAATGATCTAGCCAACCATCAAGGTGTTGTCTGCTTTCATGGAAAGAAAAAGATCGAATGCTTTGCAATGTCGATTGTGATTTGGCTGAGTTGTCTTCTTGGAACTTCGTTCTATCTCTTTATCTTCGTGCTTGAGTTTTGTAGTCAACATTAACTGCTCAAATTCTTCTTCTTCTTCTAATTCAATGTGTTTTAATTGTAACTCTCTTCTTTTTGGATCCAGAAAGTTCGAGTTTTCTTCCTTCAATTTCGACTTTATCCCGTTTCCTTACTATAGCTGCTTCTTGCGCTAACCGCCTCCTCTCGATTCTTTGTGAAGAAGTTGCCGCTGCCCTGCTCCTTTGGTCAGAAAAAAGGATTCTTTTAGGGTATCTGAAGTCACAGTCGTCAGTTTTTTCTCTCTTTGATGAATTAAATTGACTCAAGTTTTCGTCTTCAGTTTCTTGATTTGTTTATTTGCACTAACTTCTGGATTAATTGGAGTGCTCTTCTCTGTGTCTCCAATTGCGGCATTGACTGTAGGTTTAGCGTTTTCAGGTTGCGCCTGTTCTTCAACAGCTTCAGGTTGAGAAGTAGGTGCAGTAATTTGGGTGCTGCTGTGGCTGTGGTTACACTTTCTTGTTTTCTTCCCTTTTCGTCTTGAAAGGATACCGAGGGGCCCGTTTGAAGTGCTTCAGCTTCAGTAATGTTCCTCAGACATAATTCTAAGGAGGGTTATAGATCATTTCGCAACTCCGTTGCGTAGTTTCTGGAAGGAGATTTGTTATTTATATCAATTGGGAACAAACTGAACCTTTTAGATAAAGTTCTTCAAAATTGTCCATCAGATCCTCAACTTTTTCGATCTCGTTTCTGACCCTTGCTAAGCATTCTTTCTGTTTAACCAAGGCAATTATTTCCGCTTTTAAGGTGTAATATTGCGCCCGTTGAGCAGTCATGTGCTCAATGTTTTATGCAAATTGCAAAAGGTTTGCTGAAGGTTTCAACTCTCTTTGAATATTTTCGACAACCCCTAGCACTCTATAACAAGCTCTCCATTGCACAATTAATCTCTCAAAAGCATTTTTTTACTAGAGCGTTCAATTTCTTGTTTTTGTTTATTATTTCATTGTAAAAGTTTAGTACTTTCTGCTAATGCAGGTTTAAACACATTTGAAAGATCTTAATATCTTAGTATAATATTTGATAACTCATTGACTGGCATCTCTTTAGCTTTCAACTCGTTGTCATCACGATTTGAAGACAGTCTGTTGTTTAGCTCATTGCCTTCCTTCTTGATTTCTGCAATCTGTTTCATACAACCTTCCCATTGGAATTCCGTGCCAGCATCGATAAGATAGATGTTTTTCAATTTTTGAATAATCGAGTTTAACCATCTTGAAATACTCAAAGAAATTGAAGACAATAATCAAAGCCAAGTAAATCAATACTGATTTGGGGACCAAAAATGTTCCACGGTTGAGGCATCAATTCTAACGGCTGATCAATAAGTATTACTTATCGACTCTTTAAACCGGACCTGGTAATCCAATATTTCTTGTTATTTCTCAAACTATGAAAAGAAATCTAAGATTCCCTCGAAGTACAGTCCTTTGTAATGGTCTTATCAATTGATTTGATTAGAGCTTTTTGACAAACACTTCCTAACTAAAAAGGGAGAACGCAAATAAAATTTTAGCTTGAAGATTATTTGGTTCAATCTTTCAAAGTATATAAACTCTGATGCTCATGTTCATTAACTCTCATGCTGTTTAATGCTCTGAGCTAATGCTAGGCTCATGAAATGACAAAACTGGGCTGGAAACCTTTGAACAATTTTAGCAACCGTTCTCTAAAACAGTTGAGAGTAAGCTCTAAACAAGTATAGTATATTTATACAACAAGGAAGTTCCTGTATATGTTTACAAAAAGATTTGCTATTATAGGGCTATACGGGTACCATATAAGTATAAAATGACTATACAACGTGATAAAGCTCTGTATTAGCATCCGTTGGTCTCAAAAAAACTTTTTACATCTTAAAATTATAAACTTAACTAAGAAATTAACTTATCTCAAACATGTAATAAAATTTTTTTAAACAAATATATGATTATCTCAAAAATCAGCATAAAATTTGGTGAACCAAGAAAATCAGTGAAGAATCAAATTTCCATGCTATGCAACGATATAGAACTCAATAAACTTCAATGAATGAGAAATAAACAGGGGGACATAAAGTAACACAAATACTAAATATTTTAAAATCAATGCTCCAAAGGATCCCAAGCTTATAGTTTTCCTTCTTTAATCATGAGCGCCAACACTTATAGCTGGTCACCCAAACTGTCTCACGCCAGTGTTCACTGTGATTTGATTGCCCCAGACCAAGGCTTCTTCTCATTAAACTTTCCCCGTTCACAGTAACCTCCGATCTTGATGTCCTATACAAAAGTGACATCTGAGTATATCGTCCTAGACCAAAGCGACCTCCGATTAGACCTTCTTTTCCACGTCACGTGAACTCTGATGAGACTGTCCTAATCACATCTGATCTGTGATCAGATGAAATAATCCCATCCGGGTTGAGGTTTGGCGGTGAATTTTCGTAAGAAAAGCGGTGAAAAAAAAATAATTTTCACCGCGTGTTTCTTACATCTTTTTGAGGCGAATGCGGTGAATCGCGGTGAATTGTTTATTTTCAACGCGTTCTCAGTAGTTTTACACACAGTATTTTTCTGACTCAATGGATGAACTTAGACAGTTTTCCACAGGAAACGTCGTGGTCTTCAGTTAATCAAAATTTCCTCTTGAGGGGACCGGCATTTGCTATCAGCTGGACTCCTTGTTTCTGATCAGAGTCATCGGACTTTAGATAAGTCTCTGATCGGAACGCTCCTTTATTGTTGCCTCTTGGCAGAGCCAACATCCCTCAATAAAAAAACAAAAAAAAATTGAAAAAATAATGCACTCGAAATCAGACCTTCCAGACCGAATTGACCTCTGTTCAGACCGAACCCAGACCATGGTCCAGACTATAAAGACTATGATCAGACCGTCCAGACCGAATTGACCTCTGATCAGACCGAAATCAGACCATGGTCCAGACTATTGTGCGCTCGAACCGTTTTCCACACCCTGTTATTTCGGTCTGGGAACAAAGGGGTGTGCGCTCGATTGGGTCTGATCATAGCTCAATTTGGGTCTGGACCAAAACTTGGGTAATCACATCTGACCTGTGATCAGATGAAATATTCCCAGCCAGGTCAAGACTTGCGGTGAATTTTCGTAAAAATTGCGGTGAAAAGAAATAAATTTCAACGCGCATTTCTTACATCTTTTTGCGGTGAGTGCGGTGAATCGCGGTGAATTATTTATTTTCACCGCGTTCTCAGTATTCTTACACAAATGAAGCTTCCCCACACGGGTTCGAACGTCTGCCCTCCGGCATGCCTTCCACTGCTTAGTCCACTGCGCCAATTGTCACTTACATCTCTGCAATTTCTTGTGAATTTAAATCAGATTGAATAATCTTTGGAAATGATATGCAGCGAATATTTGTGAGAAATGCTGTGAATTCTCCGTTGAATTTTTGTAAGAAATGCGGTGAAATGTGGTGAATTATTTTTTTTCACCGCATTCACCGCAATCACCGCATTTCTTACATTAATTTGCCAGAGTAGTCTATGCGGTGAATTTTTCTCAAAAATGCGGTGAATTTGATGGTGAATTTTTGTGGGAAATGCGGTGAAAAGCGGTGGATTTCTTTTTCACCGCATTCAAGGCAATTACCGCATTTCTTACGAAAATTCACCGCATTCACCGCATTTCTTAAGAAAATTCACCAAAAAAGCTCGACACGGGCAGACCGAAATGAGCCGGGGTCAGACCTCAGTACCTAATGAAATCAGGGTCCAATTCGCATGTTTTAAGATGTCTGAGCATACGAACCAGAAAGTTTTAAATTGTCTTTTAGTTATCTTAATCCACTTATCTCTCCTTCACACAATACAAAATCTTTAACGTGACTTAATGATTTATGTTTATACTTTCATTGTAAAATTTAAGTACTTTCTGCTAATGCAGGATTAAACACTTTTGAAAGATCTTGATATCTTAGTATAATTTTTGCTAACTCACTGACTCGCATCTCTTTAGCTTTCAACTCGTTGTCATCACGATTTGAAGACAGTCTGCTGTTCAGCTCATTGCCTTCCTTCTTGATTTCTGCAATCTGTTTCATGCAACCTTCCCATTGGAATTTCGTGCCAGCATCGAAAAGATAGATGTTTTTCAATTTTTGAATAATCGAAATTAACCATCTTGAAATACTCAAAGAAATTGAAGACAACAATCAAAGCCAATTAAATCAATACTGATTTGGGGACCAAAAATGTTCCAAGATTGCGGCACCAATTGTAACGGCTGATCAATAAGTACTATTTATCGACCCTTTAAACCGGACCTGGTCGTCCAATGTTTCTTGTTATTTCTCAAACTATGAAAAGAAATCTAAGATTCCCTCTAGTACAGTCCTTTCTAATGGTCTTATCAATCAATTGTATTAGAGTTTTTTGACAAACATTTCCTAACTAAAAAGGGGGAACGCAAACAAAAATTTAACTTGAACAATTTTTGGTTCAATCTTTCAAAGTTTATTAACTCTGATGCTCATGTTCATTAACTCTCATGCTGTGTAATGCTCTGAGCTAATGCTAGGCTCATGAAATGACAAACTGGGCTGGAATCTTTGAACAATTCGAGCAACTGTTCTCTAAAACGTTCTCTAAAACAAAAAATATTTGCTATTAGAGGGCTATACGGGAACCATATAAGTATAAAATGACTATATAAAGTAATAAAACTCTGTATTAGCATCCGTTGGTCTCAAATAAACGTTTTACTGCTGAAAATTTAGAATTATAAACTTAAATAACTTTATGAACTTAACTTATCTCAAATATGTAATAAAATTTTTTTAAACAAAAATTTGATTATCTCAATAACCAATATAAAATTTGGTGAACCAGGAAACTCAGTGTAGAGCCAAATTTCCATTCTATTCAACGATATAAAACTCAATAAATTTCAATGAATGAGAAATAAACAGGGGGACATAAAGTAACACAAAAACTAAATATTTTCAAAACAATATTTCAAAGGACACCAAGCTTATAGTTTTCCTTCTTTAATCATGAGCGCCAACATTTATAGCTGGTCACCCAAACGGTCTCACGCCAGTGTTCACTGTGATCTGATTGCCCCAGACCAAGGTATCTTCTCATTAAACCTTCCCCGTTCACAGTAACCTCCGATCATGTTGTCCTAGACAAAAGTCACATCTGAGTACATCGTCCCAGACCAAAGCGACCTCCGATTAGACCTTCTTTTCCACGTCACGTGAACTCTGATGAGACTGTCCTAATCACATCTGATCTGTGATCAGATGAAATAATCCCATCCGGGTTGAGGTTTGGCGGTGAATTTTCGAAAGAAAAGCGGTGAAAAAAAATAATTTTCACCGCGTGTTTCTTACATCTTTTGAGGTGAATGCGGTGAATCGCAGTGAATTGTTTATTTTCACCGCGCTCTCAGTATTTTTACACAAAAGAAGCTTCCCCACACGGGAGACTATAAACAGACTATGCTCAGACCATCTTCAGACCATGGTCCAGACTCAATTTCAGACCATTGCCCAGGCCTTAATCAGACTATGATCAGACTCAAGTGCGCTCAAAATAGGCTGATCAGAGAAGGATTTTAATTATGAACAAATCTCTTAATTTTGCTATAATATATTCCTTTCATATAAACTGGTGTTTTGCAGTATTAAAATCATCTAAGGAAAAACCAATTCTGAAAATATTGCTAATGAAAACGAAACCTACCTGTTGAGAAAAAAATTTTATTTACCATACCCCTTAGTTCATTTTCCTGACTCAATGGATGAACTTAGACAGCTGTCCACAGGAAACGTCGTGGTCTTCAGTTAATCAAAATTTCCTCTTGAGGGGACCGGCATTTGCTATCAGCTGGACTCCTTGTTTCTGATCAGAGTCATCGGACTTTAGATGAGTCTCTGATCGGAACGCTCCTTTATTGTTGCCTCTTGGCAGAGCCAACATCCCTCAATAAAAAAAACAACAAAAATAGAAAAAAATAATGCACTCGAAATCAGACCTTCCAGACCGAATTAACCTCTGTTCAGACCGAATCCAGACCATGGTCCAGACTATAAAGACTATGATCAGACCGTCCAGACCGAATTGACCTGTGATCAGACCGAAATCAGACCATGGTCCAGACTATTGTGCGCTCGATCCGTTTTCCACACCCTGTAATTTCGGTCTGGGAACACAGGGGTGTGCGCTCGATTGGGTCTGATCATAGCTCAATTTGGGTCTGGACCAAAACTTGGGTAATCACATCTGACCTGTGATCAGATGAAATATTCCCAGCCGGGTCAAGGCTTGCGGTGAATTTTCGTAAAAATTGCGGTGAAAAGAAATAAATTTCAACGCGCATTTCTTACATCTTTTTGCGGTGAGTGCGGTGAATCGCGGTGAATTATTTATCTTCACCGCGTTCTCAGTATTCTTACACAAATGAAGCTTCCCCACACGGGTTCGAACGTCTGCCCTCCGGCATGCCTTCCACTGCTTAGTCCACTGCGCCAATTGTCACTTACATCTCTGCAATTTCTTGTGAATTTAAATCAGATTGAATAATCTTTGGAAATGATATGCAGCGAATATTTGTGAGAAATGCTGTGAATTCTCCGTTGAATTTTTGTAAGAAATGCGGTGAAATGTGGTGAATTATTTTTTTTCACCGCATTCACCGCAATCACCGCATTTCTTACATTAATTTGCCAGAGTAGTCTATGCGGTGAATTTTTCTCAAAAATGCGGTGAATTTGGTGGTGAATTTTTGTGGGAAATGCGGTGAAAAGCGGTGGATTTCTTTTTCACCGCATTCACCGCAATTACCGCATTTCTTACGAAATTTCACCGCATTCAGCGCATTTCTTACGAAAATTCAACCAAAAAACCTCGACCCGGGCAGATCAAAATGAGCCTGGATCACACATCATTACGTAATGAAACCAGGGTCCAATTCGCATATTTTAAGATATCTGAGCTTACGAACCAAAATGTTTTAAGTTGTCTTTTAATTATCTTAATCCCCTTATCTCTCCTTCACACAATACAAAATTTTTAACGTGATGTAATGATTTTCGTGATCAATGTCCAGACTTTCATGTACTTGAAGATTTTCCCAACCTATGTAGTTCGAGCACGCGATACACATTCGATGCTCCAGGATGGTCTGATCACACTTCAATTGAGTCTCCAACGTCGGCATGGTGACCTTTCTCATCATAATTTTGTCTGAGGTTTGCGAGGGTCAGCATCGTTTTGAGACGCAAAGAATGACTGATCAGCACTGATTAAAAAAGACAAAAAATCCGAAAATTTTTCATGTCAGCTAACAAATTTTATCAAAATGAATAAACAATACGGCATGTTGTGATGAGTTCCATCAAAATGAGGTTATCTTTAACCTTAAGGCTCAACATCCAACATGCTCTGCATGCCGGCCTTTTCTTCAAATGACCTACATCACTTTGATCACAGAGTTTAGATGTCAAAAGCGATTCGAAACTTCACAAAGGAATATGGGCTACATTTCCACAGGTCTTTTTTTCTGGTTTTCGTAGAGTGTAATTGAACCTGCTTTATTTTTTGATCATTTTTTAAGTGTGGTTTTTTTTAATAATTTTTTTAAGTATTAATAAGTTTTTCAATCATTGTTTTTTAAGTGTTTTTTAATTTATTTTTTTAAGTGTGGTGTGGTGTGTGTGTGTGTCACTGACATGACTTCTTTTGTCGAAAACGAACGGAAGTGATTCGACACGAGCCACACAACACAAATTACAATCAAGCAAAACACTCGCAATCAAAGGAAACTAATATATCTAATCTAAATCAAAATAACAAACAACATTTTTATTAGCACATTCGAACGATAACCCCACCCAAATTAAGTTGTTTTTGATAAGATATTTTGACGCCCAACCACATCAGGCAACGAATTCAACCCCTGAAAAAGTATCCAAAGATCTAGAAATTTTACAACAACAGTCCAAATGTAACAGCAAGAGGGTTCGCAAAACATCACAACAGACTGAAAGCAGATCAAAAAGACCAAAAGAAAGTCTTTAAAAATTTATCTTATTATTTACCCGCGCGCTCTGTTTTCGGTTTTTGGGGTTTTACCCGCCCCAATTCCCCCCAAGTTGGTTGCCTTCCCAACCCCCCGCGCTTTCTTTGCTTCCGGTTTTGGGGTTTTACCCGCCCCAAATCTCCCCAGGTTGGTTGCCTTCCCAACCCCCCGCGCTTTCTTTGCTTTCGGTTTCTGGGGTTTTACCCGCCCCATATCCCCCAGATTGGTTGCCTTCCTAAACCCCCGCGCTTTCTTTGCTTTCGATTTGTGGGGTTTTACCCGCCCCAAATCCCCCCAGGTTGATTGCCTTCCCAACCCCCCGCGCTTTCTTTGCTTTCGGTTTTTGGGGTTTTACCCGCCCCATATCCCCCAGATTGGTTGCCTTCCTAAACCCCCGCGCTTTCTTTGCTTTCGATTTGTGGGGTTTTACCCGCCCCAAATCCCCCCAGGTTGATTGCCTTCCCAACCCCCCGCGCTTTCTTTGCTTTCGGTTTTTGGGGTTTTACCCGCCCCAAATCTCCCCAGGTTGGCTGCCTTCCCAACCCCCCGCGCTTTCTTTGCTTTCGGTTTTTGGGGTTTTACCCGCCCCATATCCCCCAGATTGGTTGCCTTCCTAAACCCCCGCGCTTTCTTTGCTTTCGATTTGTGGGGTTTTACCCGCCCCAAATCCCCCCAAGTTGGTTGCCTTCCCAACCCCCCGCGCTTTCTTTGCTTCCGGTTTTGGGGTTTTACCCGCCCCAAATCTCCCCAGGTTGGTTGCCTTCCCAATCCCCCGCGCTTTCTTTGCTTTCGGTTTTTGGGGTTTTACCCGCCCCAAATCCCCCCAGGTTGGTTGCCTTCCCAACCCCCCGCGCTTTCTTTGCTTTCGGTTTTTGGGGTTTTACCCGCCCCAAATCCCCCCAGGTTGGTTGCCTTCCCAACCCCCCGCGCTTTCTTTGCTTTCGGTTTTTGGGGTTTTACCCGCCCCAAATCCCCCCAGGTTGGTTGCCTTCCCAACCACCAGCGCTTTCATTGCTTTCGGTTTTTGGGGTTTTACCCGCCTCAAATCAGCCCAGGTTGGTTGCCTTCCCAACCCCCCGCGCTTTCTTTGCTTTCGGTTTTGGGGTTTTACCCACCCCAAATCTCCCCAAGTTAGTTGCCTTCCCAACCCCCCGCGCTTTCTTTGCTTTCGGTTTTGGGGTTTTACCCGCCCCAAATCTCCCCAAGTTAGTTGCCTTCCCAACCCCCCGCGCTTTCTTTTCTTTCGGTTTTTGGGGTTTTACCCGCCCCAAATCCCCCCAGGTTGGTTCCCTTCCCAACCCCCCTGCGCTTTCTTTGCTTTCGGTTTTTGGGGTTTTACCAACCCCAAACCCCCACAGGTTGCCTTCCCAACCCCACGCGCTTTCTTCGCTTTCCAGTTTTGGGGTTTTTTCCGCCCCAAACTCCCCGGTCTCTTTTCTTCCAGACCACTCGCGCTATCTTTGCTTTTCGTCTACTACCGAGTTTGGTTACTATCTCAACCTTTCTGCATTTCAGTAATAGGTGTGGACCTATTGGTAAAAGCTGTTACTGGTAGATTGCAAGTATCCAGCAACAATGTTACCGGCAATTAGAACTTAGGTATAAGTAGGTACAAGTTGCAGCAGTAGGTAGCAGGTATTAGGTAGGTAAAATTTGGGAGCTTCTAGGTAGGTAAGTTTAGTATAAGTTTGCAGGTAGGTATAAGTAGGTAAAAATTGCAGCAGGTAGGTAGCAGATATCAGGTAGGTATAAGTTTGCAGGTAGGTAGCAAGTGTTAGTTAGTTGGATTATTAACAATCCTTAAGTGAACTTGATTTGTATAAGTTTCAGCAGTTAGGTAGAAGGTAACAGGTAGGCATTTAACTGGTAGGTAACTGGTATATGTAGAAACACCCAGATAGCGCTGGTAAGTAGCCCTTAGAAAACATTTGTACCAGATAATTGTCCAGCTGTCAGGAATTTGAGAATAAATTTGGTGTTGCTTATCTGGTGTGAGTTACATAAATCAAAAACCAAAAACTTTTCTCCAACAAGGTAAAGAAAACAGTCTACGTTATAGTCATGGTAGACACTCGGTCAACCGCTAACTCCGATAGCGACCAGAGAGAAACAACTATCTTGGAGAATCTTCATCAATGTTCTAGTGCTCCAACAGAGAGCCTCTCTGAAGAAAAACCAGAAACACTTCAAGAACAGAAGATGCTTGAATCTTCCAAAATGTTGATAACGGACGATATACATTTTCACCTTGAATACCTAAACTCCTCAATTGATGATTCAGAAGATGTTGACATACTACTGGAAACAGTCGAAGAGATAAAAGAGAAGCAGCGAAAACTTGAAACCGTAGTGTCTCAATTAATAATTCTGATTGATCCGTCAGAACAGAGCAATTATTCTCGCGAATATAGTCGTCTTAAGATAGAAGTTAAAAAGTGTATCGATAATTTCAAATAATACGTCAAAGAGAAGTCACAGATAAATAATGGAGAGGACTTCAGCCTCAGTGTTGGTGTCACCAAAATACCGAATGGTCCGCCGGACAGCTCTAATTTCCAATTTACTAACCCAGTTCAACCTCGTCTTGATATCAGCAATCAGGAGCAATATGCAGTCAGTTCATCAGCGCCCGCTGTGAACAACAATGTCAGTTTTTCTGCACCCAGCAGCGTACTATTTGATTCTAACGCCGCCCCATCGTCATTGCTTAACGCACATTCCTTCCATTGGCCCATTCCTCAGATTATTTTCCCTAAAACAAATTGCAACGCATCAAACAATAACTTCGATCATCGAGGACTTCTAAACGCGGAAAGCTCAAACCAATGTTCAACCAGCTCGATGTCAGTTTGCTTCCAAAAATCTGTCCCGAAACTGCACGCAGAAACGTTCAACGGTGATCCAATGAAGTGGATAAAATGGTATAGCATTTTCAAAGCAACTATCGACCAATCACCCATGTCGTCAGCTGAAAAAATGATCCATTTGCAATCACTGCTCACAGGATAAGCTAAAGCACTAGTTGATGGCTACGGTTGCAACGGTGATCTATACGCAGCAGCTCTATCAAGACTGCAAGAACATTTTGGCAATTCAAAGAGGATTGTCAATGCTTTTCTGGACAAATTATCAAACTTCAAAAATCCAAACTTATCAAATCCTGAAAGTTATACCCAGTACTCCTCATTTCTTCTAACGCTTGTCGACACCTTTCAACAACTCGGTTTTATTCATGATCTTCACTCCACAATCAACATGAACATAGCTTTATCAAAATTACCAAATCCAGTCAGACTCGAATGGAACCGTTACGTCCTAGAAAAAATCATGACACAGCCATCTTTAAACGCGTTTGCTGAGTGGCTCCTAAACTATGCAAAAGCATGCCGAGATTTAGCAACAAACTCAAACCTCCCATCTTCTCTAAACATTGGTGTTCATAAAATGGCCTGGAAAATGTCGCACTCTACTAGTATTAATGAAAATCCGCATTCAAAGCATCAATTGCTGAGTAACAGAGAACAAGGGCAATTTCAGTCTAAGACGAAAGAAAGCGTTAGTTGTCCTAACAATGACAATTGCCAATACTCTACAAATGCATACATTTCCAAGCACTGAGTCCCCCAAAACGGAAAGATCATGTAATGAAGCAAAAGCTTTGTTTCAATTGTTTTGGACAACATCATGTAGATCAATGCAATTCAAAAAACGTCTGCCGCTCAAAAGGCTGCGGCAAAAGACATAACACACTTCTGCACGATAGTTTTATGAACAAAAGCAACTCAAACGTTAAACCAGTGCAATTTGTTGGAACAGGCCAGGTGGCTTTTGTTCAATTGATAAATGGAAACCAGTCTGTGAAAACATACGCATACCTAGACAACGGTAGCTGTCAAAATCTACTTCTGAAATCAACAGCAAAAGAACTTGGTCTTAACCTCGAAAAAACAAGTAAAATGCCTATAAGTGGGTATCACACGACTAAGGAAATTGATTGCTCCAACGTTTGCTTTGACATAAAGCCAATAGATAGCTCAGTCGAACCTGTCAGACTTAATGATGTTATGGCAGTACCAGATTTGAACATGTCCGCAGTGAATGTAGCTCAACTTAACGCTTTGTGCAATAAATATGATCATCTCAGTCATATAAATTTTCCTGAACTTGAACGGAACATTGTCTCAATTATTATAGGCATTGACAACTTAGACTTGATTCAATCTAAACAAATTATAAAAGGTCCAAAAAATGCCCCATGGGGCGATGAAACTCCTTTAGGCTGGACGTGCGCCGGTAAAACGAATTTAGTTTTCAATGAGTCTACACCTGTACGGTATACTCAGGTCAAAATTGCCCTAATATGGACGACTCTCTTTTCAAATTGGTCCAAGATTGGATGAAAGTGGAAAACTTGGGCATTGCATCGCCCCGAAAAGCTTTGTCGGAAAACGATAAAAGAGCAATTGAAATTTTAGAGTCCACAACCAAAATTGTTGACGGTCATTATCAAATAGGTCTCCTCTGGAAGCAAGGTGCATTTCTTCCGAACAACAGATGTTTAGCATTAAAACAACTTGACCAATTAGATCAAAAGCTTTCAAAAAATCCGATACTAAACGAAAAGTACCAGGCTACTCTGGACGCAGTCTTGGAAAAAGGATACGTTGTCAAAGTTCATGATTCCGAATCTCTAACAGATAATGTCTCCTTTCTGCCTCATCACCCAGTGACCAATGAAAATAAACCTGGTAAGGTTCGTAGAGTTGCAAATGCCTCCAGCATTTTCCAGGATCAGTCCTTCAATTCTAATTTACTGAAAGGACCAGATTTGCTCAGCAACTTAACTGGTGTCATTATGAGGTTTCGTGAAAATCGAATTGCCATGTGCGCAGACATAGAACAAATGTTCATGCAAGTGAAAGTTGACCGTAAAGACCGACTCTACTTACGCTTCCTCTGGAACAACAGTGGACACATAGAGACTTACGAATACAGAAGTCATATTTTTGGGGCAACAGATTCACCCTGCATAGCATCTTACGCGCTCAGAAGATCTGCTCAGAACAATGCAAAACATATCCATGTGTTCAAAAGGTTATAGAGCGGAACGTTTACATGGATGATTTTTTTGTTGCCGTATCAAGTCCAAATGAAGCTACAAACATTATACATGACACTCGCAAGGTTCTTGCTACTGGTGGCTTCAATCTGACAAAGTGGAATTCAAATAGTCATCAAGTTCTTGACCTGCTGAATCCGGATATCCGACTTAATCAAGAAACATCCGCACCACAAAGTCAAAAGGTTCTTGGTTTGCCCTGGTTTCCAGAAACCGATACATTTGTTATAGAGCAAAAATTGTTCCATAAGATCAAACTCGATGAAAAAACGAGTCAGCGTAAACTACTTGGTTTTGTTGCTTCCATCTTTGATCACTTAGGAATTATCGCCCCCTTTACAATAAGATTCCGCAAAGTTATCCAAGCAGCATGGAACCACGGTCCTAAATGGGACAAGCCATTGCAGCTCGATGAGAATTCTGATTTCGAGAATCTGAAAAAAGAACTTTCGTCTTTTCAGGATGTACATCTTCCTCGCAAATTGTTTAACGAGATGCCGATTTCATCGATGGAACTACACACGTTCACAGACGCATCCGAGTTAGCATTATCAGCAGTCAGTTATCTACGAATTGAACACATTGACGAATCCGTCTCAGTCGCATTTGTGATTGGTAAAGCAAGAGTCGCGCCAATAAAACGGATGACGATTCCTAATTTGGAATTAGAGGCTGCGGTATATGGTGCTCAACTAGCTCAATTTGTCAAAGATGAGATGGACATAGAAATCCATAAACAAGTTTTTTCGTCTGATAGTACGACCGTTTTGTATTGGCTACGGACTCCTGAGATTCGTCATCGGATTTTCATTGCTAACAGACTAGCCAAAATTTTAGACGTTTCCTCTGCCCAAGATTGGTTCCACATTTCGTCTACCAGAAATCCCGCTGACGATGGTACCCGAGACTACAACGTTCACCAGATGAATGTCAACTCACGTTGGCTATTAGGCCCACCCTTTTCGTCTCAAAATAAAAACACGTGGCCGAAACAAGATTTACTTTCTGCTCAACATGTTAAAATTATAATGGCAGATCCAATAAAAGAACTGAAATGCCAAATTGACATATCGCGTTTCAGCAACTGGAATCGTTTACTTAGAGTTGCAGCGCTTTGGTTCTTGTTTGCAGATAAACGCAGAAAAAAGGAATCCATTTTGTCACTAGCACACTATACAGAAGCTTAAAACTACTTGATAAAAACTGCCCAGCATCAAGATTTTAAATCGGAAATTTCGAACTTAAGAAAAGGTATTGCAGTATCATCTACCAGTAGAATTGTATCATTATCACCATTCGTTGATCATAACCAGCACTTGCGTGCTCGAGGACTAGAAACAGAAGCATTTAGACTAGAAACTGCGCGCTTCCCGTTGATCCTAGATGGAAATAATTAGAGTGTTAGACTAATGGTAAAACATTTTCACCAAACAAACATGCATTGTGGCACAGAACAAACTAGAAGTTTATTAATGGAACTCTATTGGATTCTTAGGTGCAGGGCGGTAGTCAAACAAACAGTTAGACAATGCATTCCATGCAGACGTATGATCCAAGAAGTAGCTGCCCCCCAAATGGCTGACCTCCCAGAATTCATATTACCAAGAGAAAATCATCAAGTTTTTCAAACCACAGTCTTAGACTTCGTAGGACCCTTTCCAGTTACAGAACATGGAAGAAACAGGCCTAGATACATTCTCCTCTTCACGTGCTTAGTAGTACGCGCTGTCCGTCTAGAACTTGCTGTCGACTTGACAACAGATTCAACAACCAATTGCATCCGTCGCTTTATAAGCCGTAGAGGAAAACCAAAAAAGTTCTTTTCCGATTGTGGAAAATACTTTGTTGGATCAAATAACTCTTTGCAATCCAGTATTGCAAGCCTTAGAAATTCCCATGATTTTGCAAGTCATTTGCATCTGATGCAGGTCGAAATTGAGTGGGTGTTTAACCCTCCTGCGGCTCCACACTTCGGTGGAAGTTGGGAACGCCTAGTGCAGATATTCAAGTTATCTCTGTACAAAGTAATTGGGTCAAGAACCCTTTCAGATGATATTTTGTGGACACTGGTATGTGAGATTGAATCCAATATGAATTCTAGACCTCTAACTAATGTCCCGAGTGAAATTAACGATCCTCTGTCTCTCACGCCTAACCACTTTTTACTCGGAAGAGCGTCAGTTAACTAACCTCCTGGTCTTTTCGAAACGCAAAAGGTCACCGTGTCCAGGTCATGGGAATCTGCTCAAGAACTAGCCGCGCATTTTTGGAATAGATTTCTTCGCGAATACATTCCTAATCAATAGACAAGGTCGAAGTGGAACAAAACTTCTGAAAACCTCAAGGTAAATGATTTGGTTTGGCTACTTGAAGACTTCACGCCATGAGGTCTCTGGCCTCTTGCAAAAGCTATAGAAATTTATCCCGGTTCAGATGGTGTAGTACGCTCCGTGAAACTGAACACTCCGCATGGCGAGAAAGTAAGACCAGTCATCAAGCTAAGCAAAGTCTTAATAAACAAATGAGTTATTTTGTGTTCTCATTCTCGCGAGCAGATGTATACTTTAGTTTTCAATAGGAAAAGGTATAGAATTGTAAGTCAAGTAGTCCCCAAAAGTTGATGCAACAAGTTACATTATTGCAAAGTTTCACATCAAATGTCTAAGTTTTTTGATCAATAGTCAAGCCTTGCATGCCAAACTATTTTTGGGATATTCTTTTGCTCAATTTCGTTTTCCCCCTTTCAGTAGCTCATACCTTTAGTTCCTCCCAAACTTCCTTTTCCGATTATTATATTTGCGATCGATCATCTTATCTTGTCTTCTTATCTTGCTGATTTTACACCGATATCATACAGTACAGCAACAGTTCGTGATCTTACAATTGGGGCCGGGGATGTCACTGACATGACTTCTTTTGTCGAAAACGAACGGAAGTGATTTTCGACACGAGCCACACAACACAAATTACAATCAAGCAAAACACTCGCAATCAAAGAAAACTAATATATCTAATCTAAATCAAAATAACAAACAAAATTTTTATTAGCACATTCGAACGATAACCCCACCCAAATTAAGTTGCTTTTGATAACAGTGTGCGTGATGTGTGCGTGTGTGTGGTGTACCCCCTTCCCCTCTACTCTTGCATCCTTTTAGGCCCCATTACCCCCTACTCTCGCATCGTTTTACCCCTTCCCCCCAATAACCCCCTACTCTTGCATAAATTAACCCCAATTACCCCCTACTCTCGCATCGTTTTACCTCCTCCCCCCAATAACCCCCTACTCTTGCATAAATTTACCCCCATTACCGCGTACCCTTGTATTGTTTTACCCCCCCCCCCCATTACTCGTTTAAACCGCGCCAATTACCCCCTCTACTCTTGCATCTGTTTACAATCCATTACCCCCTACTCTTGCGACGATTTACCCCCAATGCCCCTACTCCTCTTACATCGTCCCCCCCTACCCCCTACTCTTGCATCGTTTTAGCCCCTACTGCAACCTACTCCTACATTATTTTACCCCCCGTTACCCCATACTCTTGCGGCATTTTATCCCCCAAAATTACCCCCCATTACTTCCACTCTTGCATAGTCTTACCCCCAATAACCCTTACTCTTGCAATGATTTCCCCCCATTGCCCCCTACTCTTGCATCATTTTACCCCAATTCTGTTATTTTTTTTAAATTACTTGCTGGTAATGTACCCCTGTTTTGCGTCCGAAACTTTCCAGTTGCCAAGATTGGTCAGGATACGGTCAATTTCAAGCTTTTGTCAATTGAAAGTCAACATCACAATTTCACATAGTCACATCACAAGATGATAGTGCGATTAAAGCAACCACCTGTGAATTAAGCCGTACCTCGATAATCACGCCACGATCACTTTAAACAACAGTTTCTTCAGCCAGGCGTTATACAAATAATTGCAACCTTGAATCTTGAAGATATTTCAACAAGAAAAACCACCGATCGGGGGTAATTATTATAATGCTAACCTTTGCGTTGCCTTCTAAATTTTCATTCCTACAAGAAACTGTAAGCGATCTGTGTATGTTCATCCACAACGAACAATTTTGTTTCATAAGAAACAAAGTAATGAACGTTTAGTAATTGAAAAGTCTTGGATTGCTCATTGAGAGGTCAGACGAGACAATAAAATTTGGCCTAGGAAATATAGATTGGGCCTAGGATTAGATTTAAATTTCCAAAAGCTGTATAAAAAGTACAACGCATTAGTACAATGAGCGTTTGAGAGACATTCAAATAGGCTCGAACCTGTCGAGTGATGTTTCCTCTCAAGAACATTAAACAAAATGAAACATAACCTAAAGAGCTAATTTAATGACCCTTACCAGAATTGTTGTGAAGGGAATTGGTTTCCTTGTATGCAAGTTTACGTGAAAAAGTTGTCAGCTCTGTTTTGGAAAGCGATAGTAATTTTCTGACTATTTTGATGTCCAATTTTGTTTTGCAAAAGCATTGAGTATCTTACGCACTAGCGTTACCAAAGATTTCTTATTGTTCGTTGTCAGTTTCACTAACATCATAGGCCTAGCCTCGCCACTTAAAAGTTTTCTTATTCAAACTTGTTAATGGCCTCGTTCAAAAAACAGTATTGTGAGTCTTGTCTAAGAACCCTGGAGTATTTTATAGAGGTAAAGTTTAGATGCTTTTAAATTTTTCAGGTCTTGGAAACGCTTTCAAATTTTCGAAGACCTAAAATAAATCTTGAGATATGATTTTGTGGCCAAATAATTTAAAGATCAGATGCCTTGGCTGTTCCATATACCAAGACTCCATCCTGCAAATCTGGTTGAACATGCGATTTGAACAAGAGCACAAAAATTTTTCGACTGAAAATCGTTTTGAAACTGTAAAAACAATTTGTTACACGTTTCAACTTCTTTGTCAATTCTTCCATATGATTGGCAAGAGACAGTTTTTTGGTCCGGAGAAACACACAAATACTTCATCGTTTCTGCTTTTATTATTGAAAAAATCGGAATTTCTATAGACGCCTTGGGATTTTTAGAGTTCTCAAAAAATTTACTTTTGTTATGATTAGAGAGTAACCTAATCCTAAAGTAACCTATTTTGTTTCAATTTGTTTGAGTTTTATTCCATAGTTGGTACAATTTTTTTTTTCGAAACAATGATTACTTTTTGTAGCGTTTCTACTTTTTTATCATTGACCTCTTTGCTTTCAGTATTATTTTTATTTTACCACGGCTTGGGGAATAACTACTGGTTTATGTTTTTCCTGACTTCCTCTTTTTTGTGCTCGTGAAGTTGTTTTTGACAGAAAAAAGGTTTTCTGTGTTGTCTACTTGTAGCCTATTATTGTACGAAAAACGAAGAAATACGGATCTGATATGGCACAATTAGAAACGCAGCAATCTTCATGAGATTTTGAATATATATATATATATATATATATATATATATGTTTCGCGTGTTACTAAGTTCGCATTAAATAAGCTTAGTCCAAAGTATTACAACATTTATAATAATTTTGAACTTTTTCTTTTTTTTATAACAAAATATTAATATAAAGTCCACACATTCGATGCGTTTTTCTTGTTTCTTAACATCTAAGGATATTAGCTGATCCAATAGGAAGTTAAAAACTTCGTCAAGTGGATAATTTGGTGATTTACCAACACTTGTGATAAGAAATTTTTCTCCTATGTTAGCAATTTTTACACTTAAAACTTGAACATTTCGTATACTGCAATTAATCGTGTTTATTAATCTCAACTTGTCTGATCAAAATACTCCTGCATGATTCTATATGATTATACGTTGAAAGAGTAAAAGCTCCAGTTTGGTTATCATTACCAGTCCAGGTTTCTGTTAATAGAATTACCAGTGGTTTCTGTTCTAATTCTTCCAAGTAAACTTCAAGGTGCTCAAAATTTTGTCTTAACCATCCTATTTTTATTAGGCAAATTTGTTCGCTCATTCCGTTTGTCCCTTACGTTCGTTTTTGTCTAATTGCCATTTCTTACAGATTTGCGCTCTACAAAAAGTATGAAAACTTTTTTTTTTAAAAAAATAATTACGGAAACAAATCATTATGGAGAAAAAAATAGAGATAAAAAAGTAGACACGGAGAAAAAATGGAGGAATTTTTTTCCCTTTTACAACCACAGAATTAAACCCACCCATTTTAACATTTTAACTTGAGCTGTCTTAATTTGTTCGGTTATGATAGTTTCATATATCAAATCCGACTGACCACTAAATCATAGCCATTACCTACGACGCATGTCCAAATGCACTTAATGCTCAACTTTTTAACGTCAAGTGAGGTTTTGTTTTCATTGTGATTTTTTTTCTTGTCTGAAATTCTGGTGGCTTTTTCCTGGAACCGAATACAATTTAAGCCAACTTACGCCATTATAAGCGATTAAAAGTATCAATAATAGATGCACATATTCAAAAAAGGGAGGAAGAGGAGAGGAGGGTATTTCGATGCCAGCAAAATGAGGACATGCTCATTCATGCGAAATGAGGACATACTGTTCTCTAGAAATTCGTCCGTTAGCAAAGCTGTACCTTAAGCGTCACGAGAAAAGTCAATGACAGTGAAAATTAAACAACTGTGACAATATAATTTAACAGAGTGGCTCATGTTGTTGTTTTCGTCAGCAAACGCGCTCCCATTCTAGCAGATCAAAGTTTTGTAAGAAAATGAGAACAAAAGAAGCGCGGTTTTGATTCTAAGCAAATAGACAAAGCTTTTTTTCTTTTCAATCATTCAATTAGACAATGAAGCCTTGTAGCGTCGAGCGATCACATTTTTATTTTAAAACAAAAACTGTTGCTTGACTTACTTTGCCGCGATTTGCTCATCAGCTATTTGCATTTCTTTTTTAATCATTTACAGCTAATGGTTTTCTCAATCATTTCTTTCGCTGAACATTTCGTGAATTTTTTCTTATCGAAAGTCCTGACCAATTTAGGCAAACAGTTTGGCAAGGATTGAATCATGAATGGAACCAAAAGAATTCAGTGTTTGTTCTTTTTATGTAAACTTCAGACAGTTATTCACAGAAATTATCACATCCGTTTATGAGTTTGTCACAATTTGTTTTTATTCTGAAGTGAGAGCTGCAATTTAATTGACGAGGTTCCAAACATCTGCCATATTAGCAAGGATAAACAACTTTTATCAACTCATTAGCCAGAGTCCCTGAGTAATTCTAGTTTTGACCTGAAAGTGTTAATAATGACTCATGTCCCCGGTTTGAGGGTTTTGCAAAATTTATGCAAAAATGCGCTGACAATCATTGAAAAAACGTTTCACTGGATAAACCATACCTAGAATTAACGGCTAAACATGCAAAAAAATTCAAAAAAAAACTCACTGGCAATTTTGGCATCGCAATTTTGGCATCGTTTCAACACAATCATAACTTTCTCTCTACACTTTGAGAACTTTTGTTATTTAACACTATGCAGACAACTCTGTCTGTAGATTGTTCCCATCCTCTTTAGTTGCTCCATCTTTATACGGAGTAAGCTCCATTTTGATTGCTCTCTTTTTGTAAAAATCATGAATGTGTAAATTTTATGTAATAATTGTGATGATTATTACAGATTAACAGATTAACCACATTTATTACATAAGTTCCACGCATTCAGCCTTTTCCTAAAATATACCCACACCATAATCTCATACCG
The DNA here is from genome assembly GCF_964194025.1 of Convolutriloba macropyga. Lineage (NCBI taxonomy): Eukaryota > Metazoa > Xenacoelomorpha > Acoela > Convolutidae > Convolutriloba > Convolutriloba macropyga. The sequence continues at coordinate 39,665,317 of NC_134470.1, read as the reverse complement.
GGTAGAAAAACTAATTTTTCCCAAAAAAATGGCTGATACTTAATTCGTTAATTCGCTTTTAGAAATTCTCTCATTTTAACATCATTTAAGAAGGCTGCTGAAAAAAGCGCTGAGAAATTGAAATGTGGACAGCTTCGGCGAATAAAAAATATAAATCTAACTTTTACGCAAAAAATTTCTGCGTAAAGTTGCCAAAAGTTCTGATGAACACAAATTAAATATCGTCTTTTGCCAACATCAATCTAAATATATGATCTCTTCAAATATTCAATCTCTTCAGTTCAAGTCCCCTCAGCTTAGTAGGTGCAAATTATTTAGATTCCCAAATTCTCGGAAAACTGTATTTTTCTTTGGATTTTGTTTGGAAATATTATACGCAGTATATCCACAGACTTGAACCAAATTATATAGGGTAATTTTAGTTTTGTAGATCAATTATTTTATGTCTTTTATTCACCTCTTCCTGTGAAATCATATTTCAATTTTCGTAGTCTCTTGGTTACATCAAATCTGTTATGAATGCACACCTTATAAGACATAGTGGAATTGCAGTACAAATTACAGTTCAAACCAACTTCAAACGAGGAGTACTTCAATTCAATGAACGAACAACATAATTAGATCGTCCAAATTCAACAAAAGTCAACACAGAATTAATTAAACTTTGACGATTTACAAATTATTAAAATTGATAGCTCTCCTGAAAAGATTTTATTTCTCAAACCGTTGTTACTGTTAGAAACATTACGCCGCAGAGGTGTACCTAAATCGTCACGGGCAAATTTGCCCGATCTGCGTATCTCTTGTTCGTTTTTCCTATGTTAATACACTGAAAATGCAACAATAATGCGAAAAATAGATACTTTAGCAAAAAACAGGCAAAACTGAAGGGAATTGCGCAACCCATGTTTGCAAAAGTGTCCAAATTTTAACCGTGAAATTGAACTGCAAGGAGTGTATCCTACATTTCGTGTGCTCTATCTCGAACCTGCTCGATTTATGTATCTCTTTTTTGCACGCAAAGTAACTCTATTTGGCGCTGAATGTATCTAATTTTTGAACTGAATGTATCTAAAATTATGCAATTAGGCCTAATTTCATGCGCGTTTATTAATTGATAGGAATTAGGTGATCAAAAGTGGTTTACAGTTTAATAATATTCCATATAAGGCTCAAATTTATCACAAGGTTTTATTTGATGTGAGTTGTAGGTGGGGAAAAGAATTGGCATCACCCGAAGCCTTTTAAAGGATTTTTCGGAACTTTTGACAAATAAATTAATTTCTGAAAAAAACCTCTTTCTTTTCAGGGTGATGGAAAATGAAAATAGCATCAGCTGACATTCTTGATTGCCGCCGCACTAATTCTTCATTGTTTTTCAGGCCTTTATTTTTATTCAAGCATCATTGTTTTGACATAGTTTTATTAAAATTTGACAAATAAAAATCGTTTCTGAAAAATCCCTTAGTTTCACATTTTCTTTGTTTTTTCTCTATGGTTGAACTGGCTGCTTCATCAAAAAACCTAGCATTTAGGTAACTTGTTCTATCTATAAAACGAAGGTCAGTCCTGTACCAACTTATTAACTTTCTTATTTGACCATAATAACAGAAGATTCAACAGAGGGAAATTTCGGTGAAAAATCACAAGTGAATTGATTACTGTTTCTTTTTTGCTAAATTTGCTTTAATGAGTGATTTGCAAATGAATTCAGGAAATGAATTGCTAAATTGAGTTTGTTGAATATTTTTGTGTCTTTTTACAGGTTTACAGTTGTCTAGCATTTTTTCTGAAAAATCTCTCAAGTCAGCATCTGCTTCGGATGTACAAATTTTTTGACAAATCCCTTCATTGCTTGACCGCTATTTGCGTCTTTTCACAGGTTTACAGGGGTCTATTAATTTTTGAATCAGAATATTTTGCATAAATTTAAAGGTTTATAGGTGTCTAAATTATTAAAATGTTTTTTTGTGTCTATTTAAAGGTTTACAGTTGTCTAATAATTTTAAAGATTCCGTCTTGTTGGTGTATCTGCTGCAATGGTTTTGGAAAAGAAAAGGGTGGTCATCATATACGAAATCACTTCCACTAAAAAAAACAAAATACCAAAATTCTAAACAAATATATTTTGTCGCGACATTAATTCTATCTTTAAGTCACATTAAAAGCCTCAAATCATTTTTGAATGCTCAATTGAACGCTTAAAACTATTTTTGCATGCTAAAAAGTGCGCTTTTAATGAGACTCAATTGCGAATTAGTGACAAATTCTTTGCGAAAAAAAATACATAGAATAAGCGGCAACGTGCTACAAGACTTGTCACCTATTTTACAAATTCAAACTATCTCAATTTCGCAAAAATGGCGTAACCCATTTTGCGAAAAAGAAAGTTACAAAGCTTGTCTCCTAATTTCGTTCATTTTGTGTGTCTATTTTTTGCGCGATTTTTACTGAGGCGCAAACTTTGGGTTATACCTCTGCGTCGTAATGAGGGAGCAATCAAATAAATTCGCCTAAGATTAAAAAACTGAAGTAAGTCTATTTGCCAAAGCATATTCCAAATGCCTTATATTGACCATTTAGTTGATACAATTTAGCAAAACCTATTCAAAACTTTCAAATTTGAAATTGCACATTTCAACACATTGGAAGTACGTCTACAGCCAACTGAAACTAGACTTTAAACAATACAAACTTGCGACTTTAAAATTGCAAGCGGAAATTCCACAGGCGTTTACAGATTCAATCGATTTATCACCTTACTGAGATAAAACCAACGGGCTATACCCTAAATGGTCAGAAAATTGCTCAGTCTTTTGGATGACGATGTTTTTCTCATTAGAGGATGTAATTGACTAATTAAAAGCAGCGCATTAAGGTCCCAGAAAACTGGGAAAAACGACCCATGTTAACAAAATAGTACCTCCCCTCCTCCCCTCCCCCCCCCCCCAAAAAAAAAAAAAATAAATAAAAGAAGTTTTGCGGAAGAGTTACTAATTTACAAACTGGAATATCACCTTTAGAGATCATTAGATCAGCTATTCTTTAATTTTGAGCACCAAAAAAAGTTAAACAGTTCAGGTCGTTTCGAAAAAGCACTGCTAAGTTTAGATATTTATGTCACTCATCTCCACCATTTTTCAAAACAGGCAAAAAAATTGATTTTAAAAGTTTGCACAAACTTTTTTTGATCACATAAAAGAACAAATAGCTCTGAAACCGAAAATATACATTGCAATTACAGACTGGAATCGCAGATGAAATGCGACGCACCACAAGCAGGCGGAGCAATGACGTTCAAACAACGGATACAGGACATTTAGAAAACAAAAGCATTTGCGAAATAACTACTTAATTCAAAATAAAAAAGCTATGTTGTAAAAGAAATTGCATATCTGGTAGTATTCGGGTCCGCCAAACATTTTAAATACTACCTTTTTGTACACCCATTTAGAACCATCACAAAGAGCATTATTATCAATAATGAGGGAGCACCTTGGCAAAAAACTATACAATAGCAAATTGACACGTTAGATAGATCGTTTACTACCTTTTGATTTTGTTATTGAACGAACTCCGGGTTAAAAAATTGGGCGTACAGATTACTTTTTGCATCATCCAATTCAAAGGTAAAGTTTCAAACAAACTAAGGAGTTTGCGGTTGCAACAATTTCCCGCTTTCTTGACTTCAGTGCAATGTTCTACTTACATTCAGAACATAGAATTTGTGAGTAACAACTCGGAAAAGACTGCAAACGTAGAACATTAAAAGATTCGTTTCAAACCGCGTTTGCCCAGCAAGTAAACAAAAGCGACTTGATCTCAGTCCTCAACTCTCGCAAAAGTTCACTCGGTAGCTAAAGGCTTTGCAAATGCTCCAGAAATATGACCAGCTACAAAATTTCAGCATGAGCGCTGCAAATAACTTTCTAGCAACTCCTACTCTAGATACAGCCAGAATGACATTTCAGCACATAGCCGAATTCGACAAATCAATCCCAAAAATTGAACTCTTCGTGGAAAAATTGTTCGGAACAACTGAAAACCACAGTTCAAAAAATTCGCTCTTGTTGTCTTAACATCTAAGGGCGACGTTCTAAAAGAAGTCGCAGATTGTCTGCTCCTGAACGATGATAAACGATGTAAGTACGTCAATCCCTATATGCATTTGTTACTTTCCTGTTCAACCAGATAGATGAGTCTGTGTAGACGAAAAAGTAGCGATAAGCTACCCAATTTAAACGATGTATTAAAATTACCCTCCAAGCGCACAAGTAGCTGGCAGATGGTTTTCATTGCACAAGGTTCGTTCTGGCATTATATGCACCAGTGATTTTGAAGAGTGCAGTCATAAACAAAACTTCTACGTAAGTTTGTGGGAATTCATAATATCCGTAACATCCAAAGTCCATAACATCTACGTGTCAATGGGACCCACAGAAAAATTTTGTTGAACCTATTCGAGAAAAACAAATTTAATTTTGAAGTCCACTTTCCTACTAAAAACTGTTGTTTTTTGGCATGTAGCGTTCGAAAATCGAAATATTCCACTGCGAAAAATTGTTTACAAAAACAGTCGAATACTATAAATTTCTTAGAAGAATACATTCAATTTCAAAGTGTACTAAGAAGTTCTTATGGACCAGACTACAAATCTTATAGGAAAAAAAGTAAAATAATTTAAAAGGAACAACACCTCTCTTTTTGAAGCAGCTGAAAACGCTCATTGATCAATTGGAGTAGTAGAGAAATTAGTTCAAGCAGAAAAAAGATGTTTGATTGGCGTTGAAATCAAATGTAAAGATAATATACTTAATAATGAAAGTTCATTTTGAGCAGTATTGTATCAATTAGGCAGATGCAAGCAAGAACAAGAGACATGTCGCCATTACCCAGCACATTTCCATTTTGGAAGAAACCCAAACACGCCATTCAGTAATATCAATACATTTGCAATTAGTTTAAGTTTGGTCTACGAAAACATTTTGATCCACTATTTAGATGCTGACACTGTTCCTGTTTCGGATTATTTGATTGACCAAGGATGGGTCACCCCAGACAGAAGCAACTCACTTTAGATATCAAGAATTCACTTTAGATATTAAGAACTAAGCCCAAGAAAACACTGGCAGACGATGTCACGGCAAGAGCAACACGTCCTTTTCCAGTATCATTGTCCACCCCAAAAACTACAAAACCCCATTCCCCTAAAAGAAAAATTCTTGGAGTTGGTACCGTTACAAAAGACCAGCAAAGATCTAAACGCGATCTTTCTAAGACACTCGAAATCGGCTCAACAGTGGTCAAAAGATCCCCTACCATTTTTGCAACTAAGGATTCTTGTGCTGCAAATATCGGTGTCTAATACAGTGATATTTCTAAACTTCCCACAAAAGCTATAAACACAGAGTTTGGGACATATGCTCAGTGCCGCCGTCTACCAAATGAATAGAAAACCGAGGAAAAAAATTAATCGGCACATCAAGGATTTCAAAAAAACTGCAATGAGATTTGAGTAAAATAATCACGCCACCAACAAGACAACAGATAAGTAGAGTCGTCACTAAAGTAGAATATATCAAAACCAATGGTATCAGAAAAACCGTTAGCATCAATTATTATACAAACCGCTTTGTGAACGCAGCATCCTGAGAGAAAGACATCTGCAACCCACTAAATGCACAGGAGTACAGGCCTCACAATGATTACAAAGAGACAAATCCAGAGACAAATCAGAGACCAGAAATGTAGACGATAGCCAAAATAATAGTACAGACAAAAAGTGAAGAATCGGAGCTGCAGGTAGATATAGGTCAGGCAAAGCAAAAAATAACGTGGTCAGTAGTATTGACTATACAACAATAAGCTTTTGCCCCGTGCCGATCTTAAGATGGTTTTGTTCTTCATTAGGTCAGTCCACCAGATTCCACAATTCCTTCGATAAATGATCCTTCCAACGAGTATAACAATGGCGACTACAAAAGACGTCTCAATGTTCGTTTCGGACGCGCAAAATCAAATTTAGAAAATTTATCAATATGAATAAAAAATAGGAAACTGTTCAGCAAAAAGGATATTGTCAATTATGTGCAATAATCTATACGTTTAAGATTCGCATTCAAAATGAATTAGAATATAAAGTATATACACAGATTTTATGGTTTCATGTTAATCTCAATTTCTTAACATTTGCTCTTTCAATTCGAATTGGAAAGCTCAGTAATTTTTGATGAAATTATATTTTTAAACAGTTGCCTCTCCAAACTCAGATTATATTAAACAGTTGTGAATGTTTTTAAATAATTTTAACGTAAAAATGAGTCAAGAAGCGGAGGTTATATCTACAGACTTGAATCAACTTTTATAAAAAATAAATTCGCAGTTGCTGATCAAAATTTTTAGATCACCTGTGATTGATGTTCCCCTATTCTGTGTAGTCATATATTCACATTTATTTCAGTCCCCAATCTGATAATCTGCTCAACTTTCAGAAAATTCAGTTGTTCTTTTTAAAAGACGATTTTTTTACAGTTTACGATTGCAATCGTTGAAGTAATTTCATTTTCAATCTGCATTCGAGAAGCCATTTTAATTTTTTGATGTAACGGCTGCTCTCCTATCAAAAACAAGACAAATTTTGCACCGCGCAGTTCGTTTCAGCGGTTTAAAATCGGTCCGGATATTACGTTCTTGCGGTTGACTTTTGTGAACTGTACTATCTGCTATTATGTAGATCAACGTTGCTTTACTTGTTGCTCGACTTTTCTCGATAACTAATTGTTCAGCATTGCGGAATAACAAATTAATTCCCTTGAATTAATCGAGCAATTCAAAACTTCAAATAACCACTTAGTTTCAAAGTTAGGGATTTTTAATGATATCTCCTAAATCACAAATACTGGACACAAAATTATTTGTGTGCTTATGCAAGTTGGGTAGGCCCACTGCTTGATGCAAGACTAATCAACACAACTTAAACTATAGTGATCAGACTGAATTTTATATTTCATAAAACGATTTGTATTTCCTTGTAGGCAAATTTTCAGATTTCTCAATCAAAGAACTGGCATCGGCCTAGACAGTATTTAAATGAAAAAACAAGAACAATCGGTTAATTTGCTCTATAATTCTATTTCTTAGCACATCGTTCCGCAATGTGAAAATTTGAGAAGTTCATAGTCAATTCCCTTTTCTATAAGTAAGAGTAAAACTAAGCTGTACAATCACAAAAGATGATCTACGGAAACAAAAAACAGTTACGAGTAATAAACTGCTTAAGTAGCCTGCTTCAGTACGCACTGTATGCCGGTTTAAAATAACTAAAATGGCAATTTTCATCCGATTTTTGATAATTTTGCAGGTTCCTTTTATACTGCGACTCACAAAGGTTTACATGTCAAAATTGTAGATCCGATTGGCTGTAGATAAGTATGTTCACAGCAACTGAACAGTTTTCATTAACGTGGTTTTTATAGTGAAAATTTGATGTCATGGGAACTTTTTTAACTATGTTTAAGTTTTGTCAAAAGTTCTGTATCAGTAACAGGTTGATTCACAAACCAATCGGAAAGAATCTGAAACAAGATTGTTACGTCGTAACATTGTTCGGCTGCAGTTGAGATAATTCGAGTTTGAGTTTTACTTCATTTGTGATATTAGCGTACTAATCATTGTTGCTAATAACAAAATTTGACGAAAGTAAACAAATCAATATGTCTTTGATAGAATGTAGCATTAAATTTCATGCTATTCTAACTTTACTGCTTGATTTGACATTGATTGATTTGACTAGGATGAATCGTAGCCTTAACATCGCCTGCCCTGTTTTCTATCGCAAAAACTTCTCTTTCTGGTATTACATCTTTATATTTGGTTCACCACTTGTCTCCTGTATACTCCACCGTTCGTTCGAACTATCGCTGATCGAATCACACCGTCAGACCCATCGAAGGTCTCAATAACTCAACCTAGAATTTAATATCGTCGTATATTGCTGTCTACAATCAGCCAAATTATAACGCCTCCTTCGCGGGTTTCGTTTGCTCTGATCTCCCTTTTGCCACTTATTTAACCTTGGGGAAATACTCTTCACTAAATCTGTCCCAAATGAGATTTGAATAACCTTGCGTTTGTCGAAAGAGCTTTCGAGGGATAATTTCCTCCACGTATGGTAGACAGGGATAGCAAAATTTCCTGTTGCCAGGCAAGAACTGATTGGGATTTCAAGGCTTCCAAACCTTAACGTCTGTCAACAGTTATGCGTTCATTGTCGTTATGCGTTCATTCAACAAAACACATCGTAGTTGAATGAACGTCCTCGGTGACTGATCTGGTCCCCAACACGTTATACCTTGCTTTCTTGCAACTTCTCACCAACCGTTCCCATACTGTTCTAAATTGAGGTACTGCGGATGGGTTGAACTGAACATCTGGCTCCTTGTTGAATTAGATGTTCTTCAATCCCTTCTTTGCTCCATGCCGCGGCGTACTCTACAAACTCTCTTTCAGCTCCCACAAAGTTTGTGCCGTTGTCAATGATGATTGTACTTAGTTTGCCCCTGCGTGCAATAAATCGAGTAAATGCTTAGAGACAACTATCAGTGTCCAGTTTGGGTGCCACTTCTATATGCCCCGGTCTCATAGTTAGACATGCGAACAGACAACACCATAGATTTTTGTTTGTTCGCCCTATCTTCCCTGTAATATGGCCAAAGTAGTCAACTCAAACATGTGTAAAGGCTGTTGAAGCGTCTAACCGCTTAATAACTCTTCTTGAAGGAAAAGTTCTAGAACGTCTACATGTTTGTCCTTCAGCCCTGTTATTGTTCTTGTTGACTCTATGTAAAACTAACGGCCATTAACTTGATCTTTATCTCAAGTTTTTCGGATCACTGTTGGTTTAGGTGAATAAAATCTCAAACTTCACAGAAATCATTGGTCAATAAATCTTTGAATAGGTAGTGTTAGAAAAATTTTAAAAGCCCATTTTGTTGCCGACTTCTCCTATTTAATGAATTGGCGTAGGACTAACTGAAATTCATTACATTTGCAACAAAAACTTTTGAAGAACTGTTGGATACGGTGCCTAAAATCACAAAATTCTCAAAAACTTTGTTTTAATAACTTTTGAATCGACAGTATTAGAAAATGTTTAATAGCACATATTGTTGCTGTGTTATTGTATTTATTGCGCTGGTGTAGAACTAACAGCAAGATAGTTAATTGTCATCCAAAATGTATGAAGAACTGTTGGATACGGTGCCTAAAATCACAAAATTCTCAAAAACTTTGTTTTAATAACTTTTGAATAGACAGTATTAGAAAATGCTTAATAGCACATATTGTTGCTGTGTTATTGTATTTATTGCACTGGTGTAGAACTAACAGCAAGACAGTTAATTGTAATCCAAAATGTATGAAGAACGGTCGGCTATGGTGCACTTTTCAATGTTAACAGGAAACATTGGCTTTAAAACGTATGGTAAACCGTTGTGTTGCCTTGTGATGGTAATTTCTAAATTTATTCACAAATTGAGGCCATTTGTATGATTTTTATCCAAATCTCATAAAACACCAAGCTACCGCAAAAAAACAGATCTGTAATTTTTTTTAAAAAAAAATTGAAAACACAAGAATGCAAAAGCTTTGTACAGACCAAAATCAGGGTCGATTTTTGCAAAATCATTGAACTTTAAAGGTCGTTCAGTTGAATAAATTGAGTCAACTTGATCAAATTTGTCCCGAATCAGTCTTTGTTTCCAGATTTGTTACATATTTTGACCAAGGTTAAAGCCCAATTTCAAGCTGAGTACAAAACAAATTGATTTTTTTAACGTTCCAAGTGTCTTTTTTGCGCGCCTTCCAGCCCTTCTCAGCGAACTCCCCTTCTCGCCAGCCCGCACAAATACAATTGTTATATTGTTAGAAACTTCGTTTTTAGGTGAATTGGATGGGCTATCAGTCAGTACCGATAAATGGTGTAGAATTTTGTACTTTGCTTAGGCTGACTAGCTGGGTACCGACTAGCGCCCAAAACTCTAACAAATTAAAAGGTGTGTTTTGATGGCTCTCAGAATTCATTTGGAGGGATCCTTTGTCCCCACTCTGTTCTTGTCGGCTGTAGGATACTCTAGTAGGAATAATGAACTAAGTTGATAAATCAAATAACATCAAATGAATAAACAAGAAATGTAAAAGATCAGAAAACCACATCAAAATTCAATCAGAGTTTTATTATAAATGATGGGTCACAACTATAACCGAATCACAACCAAAGAGCTACTATTCTTTCAGTTCTACAAGCTCTCAATTTGGCCGCTTGATCTAGCTGCGACTCTTTGGTGTTCTCAAGCGTTCTGACTTCCAATCACGCAAACCGGTGTTCTGAATTTATGAAGTCAATTCAATTCTCTCAACAATTTTTTTGTTATCACAACTTCTCTACAGGCCAACTCCTAAGCTACAGCTCTGTGGTGGTACTGTTTTGGTATTGTTGTGGTTCTACTCCTTAGTAACTAATCAAGCAACAACGTACAGGAAAGTGTCAACAAAAAAGTTACACCTATGTATGTGCTAACACTCTACCAAGTTTAATCACGCTGAGGTAAATACTGGATGATAACTAACTTTTAAAAATTCGGTTCCCTTAAGAAAATCAATATTACCCCTGCTCAAATAATCAAGCCACTCGTTTTTGTTCCAAAATTGCATGATTTGTCAAATGGCTTTGAATTGCAAGCCAACAGTCTGACTAACAATTTGATGGTAACCGATTTTCGAAATTCAAGTTCTATCCATTTTAATTGCGACATTTTGCGATAAAAGTAGGACTTATCAAATTCTTCACTCCTCCCTTCAAGACTATAATTCTCCTGAATAATTGCTAAAACAGGAATTTGAACTATATCTGAACCAACCTAAATCTTAAAAATGTCATGCTTGTCTTGTTGAAACATCTAGTCTCCCTTATCAGCAGGTTTTGCTTCATGCATACCTTACTAATTTTTATTAGTTCCAAAACACATCACAACAGACTTATTCACTTAACGTAAGCCTATTAGCCCAATTTCTGAACCATCGCTAAGTAATAATAAGTAATGATAGTACATCAACGAATTACAATAGAACACTTATCAATTTTCACAGCATAATAATTCAAATTAACAGTTATGGCTTCAATTACTAGAAGGGTTACAAAAATTAAAACCTCCTCTCTTTATAGATACAACACATATAACAACTAATAAAGAAGCAACTCAATACCACTTTCTGTTAATTTTATCTACACAATAACTGGTTAGTTGAACCATCGAATCCTTCTATCATGTACCCAGGCCATCTCACCAAAAATTCTATTTGAACACAATTTTGGTAACTCCAGATTCAATTACTCAAGATTCAACTCACCTTTCTAATACTATTTCCCGGTTAGTTATATGCAACTAGCTCGCTCTATAAGATATTTTAAAACCAAGTTTCTGTGTTTAACCACTGATACTCCATGTCTCCTCTACCAGTTACAGTTTGGATAACAATATTAAGCAATTACTTCGCCACATAAACAAACGTAACACCAGTAAGCAATTTTTTGGACTAACTTTAGCAATTTACCAACCAATGATTAGACACAGAAACGAATTTGAAACACAAGATTAGATCCTAAAACAGGAAGAAGCTATCGTGCTGAAGATTATGACACCAACTGTACTATCTCAAAATCTTTCTTCCTTCCAGGCTTGAATTGATGTCCTCCCATATCCTCACAGGACAGCCACCTCACATCTGGAGGTCTCCTCCTCCAGCACCATCTCTTCATCAGCTTCATTTTTCTTCATATCTCCTTCTGACTTGTCCGTGGCCCCATTGTCCCTGGTGACATCGAGTCTCGACAACCATTGAAACAGAATCCTCTAAGACAGAAATCTTCCCTTCTGCTGTGGACATCGCCCATCGATCCCATCACCTCTTAATGCAATTCGGCTACTGACTGAGGCTCCCTTTTTCTGTTTTAGACTATATCACTTGTGCTATTAACTGGTGGGTAGCACACATTAGGCCTTGCGTGGACTTCCTCGCTTATGCTTGCGACGTCGTTCGAAGACCCCACAGAAAAAGGATAACATTCTTTTTGAGGGCCCTGTCCCAGTCCAGAAAACAGTTAATCGCCGCTCTCATTCGAAACTGCAGGTCATCGGAGTCTGGTTCAATCATCCACACATTGCTGTGCCTTATATCTCCCCCGTTAATTCTCTGAAATTCCACTGTTCCCTCAACTCCTGTATTCAATTGGGGGTCCGCATGTCCGTCCTCCACTCTATCTGGAGTCATGCCATTAATATCTTCTGATTGTCCCAAGGAACCCCCAGCTTCATTGTCAAGAGTAAACCGAAAGTCCACCTCTTCGGTTGTGATCAACTTATCTGTTACCTTAGTGTTTTGAATTAGCTGGTGGCTGAAACTTTTATTTTGCCTCCCCTGCAAGTCATTTCGCTCATCAATTGCTAAGTCCTCCGGTGAACTGCAAGACTCACGCTCATCGGCTAACACCTGACCACGACTACTGGATCCCAAGTCCTCACATCATGAGCCGCGTGATTCTGCTGATTGCTCACTGAGACTTGAGTCGACCTCCATTCTGCCTTTCCTCCCTCTCAGATATCGTCTTCTGACACCGCTGTCGAAGTTTTTGTGCCGCTTCTTATAGAATTTTGTGTACTGACTTTCAAAACCAACCCCCTTCCGCCTAGCCGTTCCCCGATGTCCTACATTTCGTCCTTGATTTGACCATTGAAAAAAAAATTCTCTTAAGGCTATTTGGCTTTTCATAAAGAACTACTCCAAAGCTCTCAAAATTTTCTCAACCAAAGTTAATTGAGCTGTTCTCCAGTTGTTATGACAAGTTAAATCACTCAGGTTTTCTCTTAAAATTGGGGTAGTCAAGAAAATTTTGTTTACATGGGCGTCGGATTTGTGCTCAATATCCTTCTCCCGAACCGGGACAGTCTCCACTCCATCCTCATCTTCTTGCCACGCGTCTTCTTTTCAAGTCCGGCCCGGAGTTCTGACCTACTTTGTACCACTCAAACCACTGAAGGGACTTGAACGCAGTCGGCTTTAGACGTCCTTGATTCACTAATATCAAGAACCCCTGTTGGTTCTCAGCAGAAGTCTATTTCACAACCCCTCGAAACAACTTGAATCCTATCTCGTCTATTCAAATTTTTTGGCCGTGGACTACGCTCCTATCATCTTGATTGTCCACAACTGCCCCTGTGATAATTTCAAACTCTGCCTCAAACTCCTGAACCGCTGTATCCCTTGTGGATTATTAACTGCACACAGCTTTGGCCGTTTCCCTTTTAAGTCACCTGGGTTGCCACTCCACTTAACATATCTCCAAATTTCTCCAATCTTATTTGTCTGTGAGTCTGTATATCGCGAAGGTCTACGATTAACTCCTGCGGGAGAAATGGAACCATTACTTTTCCTTTTGACTTTATTTTTGTTTCGAAAAGACTCTCTATATCTCTGCCAGATACACAAACCTGTTTCGCAACTTTGCATGGGACTTCTTCAATTACGGTGCCAATCTCTTAGTTGAAACTAGCTTCGAGATTGCCCTACAAGAAATCTTTGAATGGACTCTATCTCTCTCATATCAAATTCACCGCCTCCTACTATAGACGAAAACTCAGGCGCCCAGAGATCCAAGCAGTCGCTGTTCGCCTCTCTAGTGCCTCCAAACAACATATTCTGTCCAGAGTGAAAGTCAACTTCCTCATCATCACTGTCCTCATAGCCCAAATCACTCATGAAGAGACAGTTATCTCCTTCATCGTTCGGTGATGAACCGTCCACATAGTACTGGAATCCCTCAAGTGTGACTACTTTCTCCAATTTTGACAAGAGTTCTTTTCCTATTCTCCTCCTATAGTCTTCTTGGTTTCTTGCTCTCTTTATCAACTAGTCTCACGGCGCTGCCTTTCCTCCTTTTCCTCTTCAACTGTTGACTGTAACTCTCTATCTGTCATTTCTTTTTTTTTTCATCAAACTTTTTGCATTGTTCAATTCTATTACAAACATTTTTTCCCCGACATGCTTCTTCATCAAAACTTTCAAATGACTCCTTTTCGATCTCTGTAGAAGCACTATTTTTTTCGAGCGATTCACTAGGGATCACAATTATTTCCAGTCCGGTTCTTTGATTGTACCGATACTTGATCCAACTTGCTCTTCCCTGTTTACTTCTCCCAAAATACTCAGACTAAACTGTTCTGCTTGCTGCTCACTCAAATTTAGCAAATCTGGCACGTTCTGGAGGCTCCTCATTGTTTCATCTTGGTTACCGTATTTTGTTCTCAATAATTCCGAACCAACTCCACTAAACTCAAAATTTTCCTCTGAATTCTCGCTTAAGGAGTCTTTCATTCTGCCTCCTGTTTGACCATTCTCACTTTCGGCTCTCTCTTCATTTACACTTCTTCCCCAACATCTATTACTGTCCGTACGATCACAGTTTTGTATTCTACCAAAAGATAGCCTCTCCTCAATGATATCAAAGTTTTGTTCTAAGGACATTAAAACTTCACCAGTTTCCGACAACCAGTATCTGAAAGGCAAATCGGAAAAGGCCTGCAACGCCCAATCTTTCAGTAGACAAAATATTGACGACATAGCTTGATTCTCGCTCAATTTTAACACGTCTACAACGTCAAGGTAGTACATTTTCCAGTCCTCCCATTTCGTGAATCTTTCCGACGGAAATTACTCTAGAAACGGGAACGCACTCCAATCCATGTTTGCTATATGTTTGTGTATCATTTTTTATTTTCTTTTCTTTCAGTTGGTGTTCCTTGGCTCTAACCCTTTCTACTCTTTCTAACAATCCTCTTCGTCTGAGAAGATCCCTTAGCCTCTTGCTTCTGCTTAGCCCAAATTCTCCTCTATTATCAGTAACTACCGTACCACTAACCTGATTTACCTGGTTTGCCACTCTACACAAAAATCCTGCTGCTGTTGAACCAACACTGGCCTACTTTGCAAACTTCTTTTTGCTCTCTCCCTCAGAGTCAAATTCTCTGACTCCTGCTCCTCCAGTAGAAAAAGAAAACAAAAACCGCGTGGAAAATCGCTCTCTCAACTCTACTCTCTATATACTCTCCCCTTTATTCACCAAAACTTCAACTCACAACTACCACTTGCCAAATACCAGCTTACCAACTTCCTGTTCCAAGCTCTTGATCTTCTGGACTGGCCTTCTTCCTCTCCAGAAAGTCAATCACTAACAAAGACAGTCATGAATAACTTGCTCTCACTTAGTTTTCCCTTTTGACACTGCCCGGAACTCTCAGACTCTCTCTACCTTGCCTCAAAAATCTCTTGGTTTCGGCCAAGGCCCTCTAGCAACCTTCACTAAGAAAGCCAAGACTCTACTCAGTTCTCTGCACAAACTCAGCCTCACGCATCTTACGCTCTTGACTGAGTCAAAACAATCTCTCCTCTTATCTCAAGAAAAGCTCAATGTTAACAATACCCACAGTCAAAACCTAACTCAACTGAAAACTGCTCTGCGCATTTGCACTCTCTCTTTCTCTCTTTCTCTCCGTCAAGCTCCAACCTGACTCCGTCCACGGGTTTCTCCTTCTTCTTCGCTCGTTGTCGCACAAGTTGAATCTCCTTTCGCGTCAATTACACTAGCCAAGTCCACTTTAGTTCAACTGCAACCGCCACAGCCGTCCAGCTCCTCCCACTCTTAAGAAGTCTCGAGCTAGCCCACCCAGGAGCGCCACTGTAGAATTTTGTATTTTGCTTAGGCTGACTAGCTGGGGACCGACTAGCGCCCAAAACTCAAACAAATTGAAAGGTGTGTTTTGACGGCTCGCAAACCTCTATTGGAGGCATCTTTTGTCCCCATGCTGCTGTTGTCGGCTATAGAAAACTCTAGTTGGAATAATGATGAGTTTTATAAAAGATGGTTCACAATTTAAACCAAATTCTCAACTAAAGAGCTACTATTTTTTCAATTCTACAAGCTCTCAATTCAGCCGCTTGATATAGCTGCGGTTCTCTGGTGTTCTCAAACATTCTGACTTCCAATCGCGCAAACCGGTGTTCTGAATTTATGAAGTCAATTCAATTCTCTCAACAATGTTTTTGTTATCACAAATTCTCTATAGGTCAACTCCTAAGCTACAGATCTGTTGTGGTACTGTTTTGGTATTGTTGTGGTTCTACTCCTTAGTAACTAATCAAGCAACAACGTACAAGAAAATTCAAACAAAAGAATCTGTTCACTTCGCATTATGGAGCACATTAGTTATGCCTTTCTTACGCAAAGTTTGTTATGACTTCAAAAGAACAATTGAATTACCTTAACGCCTTTTTTATACATTGCTGACTACTACTCAAGCTATTCGAACTAAAACCAAAGCAGTAACAGACTTATGAGGCTACCAAATATTGAATCGGTCAAAACTATGAACTCAAGAATTTAAACCTTATTTGGAAGTTTAAAGTCCCCCGCCCTGGTATCTCTAAAACAAACTTCCAAAAATGTCAAAAAAAGTTACAACTATGTTTGTCATAACCCTCTGCCAAGTTTAATCACGCTGAGGCAAATAACGGATGATAACTAACTTTTATAAATTCGGTCCTCTTTATAAAGAAAATCAATATTACCCCTGGTCAACTCATAAAGCCACACGTTTTTGTTCCATAAATGCCAGGTTTGTCTAATGGCTTTAAATTGCAAGCCAACAGTCTTACTAACAATTTTATGGCAACCGATTTTCGAAATTCAAGTTCTATCCATTTTTATTGCGACATTTTGCGATAAAACTAGGATTTACCAAATTCTACAAATGGGATAGTATGATTTGTTTATATTTGTAGTGTCTGATAAATATGTTTGAACGTTTTTTCTTTTTCCAAAGATCTGATAATATTTGTTCTCATAAATAAACTGTTGGTATTTGGAGATTCAAAATTGAAAAAGAAAGTTGAATGATGGAAGCGATTAGGAAACTTCGTTGTTGTACCCGTTCATAATGCAACAAGTTAGTCAAAATATATGAGCGTACTGGGACAAAGCAAAGTTATTCTGTTTCAAATGGGAGGAAATGTTGCTTCGATTCATCCAAAGAAAGTTTCAATCCCGGATGAGAGCATAGGACACACCAGAAAAGTTCTCAAGAAAGCCATGGATTGGTAAAAATAATGGGATGGAATGGCTTGATAAGGCTACTAATTTCCTGTAAGTCTGCTGAAACAGCTATGCTCATGTTTAAGAAGCGGTTGAAAAGGACCATCAAAATTTTCATCTTACAAGATGTACACCGGTTCAACTTAACGACCGAAAATGTTCATCTGATAGTAGTCGGATATGAACAACCAACTGCAAAAATTTGTTGAAAAAATTGCGCAGGCTTTCTTGACAACGAATGCAGAGCAGCTCAACAACGTTAAATGATTCAATGAGATTTCGGGTTGATATTTTGATTATTGCGCTGCAGCTCATTAGCATATAGCTTGTCTTCAAATTGCTCCCTTTTTGTCAATATTAATTGGGAAAAATGATCTATTTCGCAATTTATTTGTTTAATAGCCACTGTCATCAATTTCTACTGCAATTAAAAACTGAATTTCGTTATTCAGAGGCTTATCAATTGCTCGCAATCAAAGTTGGAATTTTATTAATCCTCGGGTCTTTCTTAAAAGCAATTTTTTGCATGACCAATTTTTCGTCTGAAACTTTTGACTTTTGGGATCTGTTCTGTTTTGCCCTCTTCACAGCGTCTTTTATTGCCCACGTTGCGAAATATGTGTTGTTATTTAGCAAGTTATTATCTATGAAAAACAGCACGTGGACCTGGCAATCTCAAAATTAATATGCGCACTAACTTGGAAAGGTGAAACAGAATGAATCCCATTTTTCGTCCTCAGAAACGGAATAAACAGTTAACTCCTGGAGGTCATTAAGTGTCCCCCCCACACACACACAATTAAGCCCTCTCTCGGCATTACCCCCTCGCCCCCCAACCCCGCTACTACCTGGTTGTTCTATCTCCAACACACCAAACTCAAATCCCCCCGTGCGCTCTAACCAAAACAATATGACGTCCACAAACAAAATTTAGTTTTTTCCGATTGTTTTTTCATTACTGGTTTTACCCCAAGCCGGTGAGTTGAGCCAGCGGCGGCTCTAAACCAGCTGTTTTGCGGTCTACGTTTTTTTTTTGCTGTTACAAGAAAAGTTTTGTAGTCTTATTTTAGAAAAGTAAGATTGGAGCTTGTTGGTAAATATTTTGGTTCTATTTACGTTTACCTTGTCGAAAATTCAACTCCATGCCCTGCTGACATATTTTATGAATTGCAGTTTATGAATCCCTGGTTTGATATCTGAACACACTTAAATGTCTTGAGGGTTTCCTCAAGACACTTGATAGCTGGATGAGTGCATCATGTCGGTTTTCGATAGCCTTAAAGTCAATCTCAAAAATATCTGGTTTAACGAAATAAAATAGGCAACTCCGTAAAAGAGAAGAAAATTTAAAAACAGTTCAGCAGGTCCAAAATTCCTCTCAGGTGAGGATATAAAATTCTACTATACAATTCAGGTTGAAAACCGAGATCTGATTGTAGAATCAGCTTTCAACTGTCTGTTGTGCTCTATATAACTTTCAGAGTGCTTTTATAACCAATTTTCTAAGTAACCGTGTTTCAAGATCCTGATTCTTCTACTTAACCTTAATCAAACGTGGACGCATGAGAATTAGATCATCCCTCAAAAACAGGTATGTATAGGCCAAAAGTGTAGTTCTCATCCGTTGAAAGCTAAGAACCGATTGTGGAATCTCTGAAAATAATATCTTATGCTCGATCTGCAATTAACAAATTTTTCTTTCAAATAAGAATTTAAGGTTGATTTATATAGAAAGTTGATCATGAAAGCTGATTTAATGATCGGATGACAACTGAGATCAGATGAAGAAATCAGCTTTCAACTGTCTATTGCGTTTTCTATAAATTTCAAATAGAGCGATTTTCTATTACCTGAGTCTGATTCTTCTAAGTAGTGTAGACTGACAAAAACTTGATCGTCCCTAAATAACAGCAACGTTTAAGCTAAAATTTAAGTGCTTATCTGTTGAAAGCCAAGATCCAACCGTGCAATCTGCCTTCAAAAATATTATGCGGAAAAAAATTCTAAATTCTAATTTTTTTTAAAATACCGAATTCAGATTTAAAGCTTGATCAGTCATCATTGTTTCTCACAAGAAGTAAGAATCGTTGGTTTCGATCCCTGTCAAAAGCGTTTATAATTTCCTCAGTGTCTACAATGTGTTAACAGGGATCCAGAAATCACAAAAACAGTCATTTGATCTACCAAACGTTCATTTCTTGTTCTATTTTTACCTTGGAAAACTCTTCGGGCATCAATGAGATTAAATAATTGTCTTGGGGAACGTATCCAAAGTGCAAAAGGTGCCTCGTGGGAACAGGCTTTGAAGTTATCTTTCGATACGAGGGCAAAAGCTACGGCGCCGTTTTGATAACTAAGTCAATTTCCTGAAAAGTTTTGAAAGAAACCAAACTTATAATGCTGAAGAAGATGGATCAAGGCAGACTTCGACAACAGAAATTACTCGCAGCAGTGCTTTGATTGCAGCTATTATTACGCCAAATAACCTCATTCTTCTGCAATATGTAATTAATGATGAAAAGAACCCTGTATCTGAAGCTCTCAACGCGGCACACTCTCAGAACCCACAGATGATTACTCAACGCTCTAGAGAAAACTGGAGAAAACTGGACAGCTGTCCGTCCATCGGAAAAAAAAACTTTCCCAGGACATCAAAAGAAAGAGGCGATAGATTGCCACAGCTTTTCCCTTATCTGAGCGGGATCAGAATAAACGCCCATCACTGGAACTTAAAAATCCACAAGACAATTGAATGAGGGTTGAACTGGAATTTTATGGCTGGAAAAAATTAATAGACATATGTCGCTGATTAAAACAAACCACAAGAATAATCGCTTAACATAAATTTTAAGATGGAATTGCTGCATTCATTACAGGAGCCAAAGGGTGTTATCCTCTGGTATCATCATCAACATACTTTCGTCAAATTTATTAAAAAAAAGTTTTGATAGTAGCAGGCATCATTCGTTTTGCCGTTCAATTCTGTTTCTTAATTGGTCAGTTACGATTGTAAAGAAATAGATTCATCTTTAAAAGTTTATGTTCTTTGTTATTGTTTTTTTGCTATTTTATTGCTTTGTTTTATTATATTGAGTTGAAGATTTTTGAGCATACAATCATTGGTTTTGTGCTTTTTTGTTACGTTACTTTTACTTTTCCCCTTGTGGTTTCATTTCCCCTTGTGGTTGTCTACGTTTTGCAATTTTGGCCTTAAATTTATAGACAGAGTCGCCGAATCACAAAGGGAGAAAATTGAATATTTTTTTTCTTTGTAAAATCTCTTTCATTGCTTATTTAGTAGCTGCTATTTTTTGACTTTGCCTTTTGAGGTTGTTGTCTTATTGACAATACCTTTTCGTCGCGCTTTTTTAAAATAAAAAACTTGATAAAAAAGATCAAGTGGGATTCAGTTCAAATACTTGCGCTCGCAGTCTACGTGACTTAGGATATCAAAAGCAATGATTTATTTAAGTTTTGAAAACTTTGGTAAAAAAACTTTGATTTGTTGAAAATGTAGGTAAGTTCGTGGACTCTGCCTCCAATGTTTTTCTTCAATTAGGCAAAAAAAAATTGGCAATTACTTTTTGAGAACTAAGTGGAATGGAAAATTTTATGAAGCCTGAATATAGGATTTGTTGAAACCAGTGATTCGATTGTGAAATATTTTTTCGACAGCTCTTTTTTATATACAAGCCGGACAAAAGCAATTCACGAACAACCAGATTGCTAAATTGTCAAAATTTTCCAATTGGTAGACTTAAACATCCGATAATTGAATTTAGAGATCCCGTCGTGGAAAATGTTTTGTAGAGGTGTTACTAATTACAATGGAGACTAAGCAGCAAAATTGTTTCCATAAGTGTTTTAATGACCCAATTTCTTTAAAAAACAACAAACAATTCAGTGAGATGGACGTAAAGCATACAAAACAATAATCTCTCACTTTTCTGTTGATGGTTGCAGAGAATACGCAGTTGTGGGAGTGTTCCATTCGTGAGTCTAAAAATTATAAAGAGTTCCCTATTCGACTTTAAGGCGCTATTTTCAAAAGTCAGAATCTACCAGTTATGATACTTCTATTAGCGAGCCGGGTAGCGTTTCAGTTTTCAGTTGTGCGTACAAAGCTGATTGATTGTGATCATATGTCTCACGACTCGCTCACTCAAGCAGGATCTACAAATTGTGTAAGCACAGAGTCAAACTTGGCGAGTTGCTATGCGCCCGAGTTGGAAGAAAGAAAATTCGGCAGGAACTGATTGGCTTGGCCCGTTTCCCTAAGGAGTACTCTGGGTCAAGTTTATGCATTTAAAGAGCAATACATCAAAAGGGTATACACGAATACAACCGGACGCGTAGGTTGCAATCTCGTGGAACACTTAGAGATGATTTTTCATATGTGCTGCATATGCTGTTGGTCTGTCTGATGACAGTTTTAGAAGTCTCTAAATTCAGAGCATAAAGGAGCACACAATGTATGTACTTGTTTTTTGCGTATGTATCTGTGCAACTGTGTATATGTGTGTATGTGTGTAGTTGTATATTGGTAATTTTGTATGGTTGGCTAAGGCTTGTTTTTGTAAAAACTTATAGTTGACTTGATAAGTTATGAAAACTTGTTAACTATAATATAATTGTTTTCCTTTGCTTTTAATTTTTGTATTGCTTGTTGTCCTGTTTCAATCTTTCGGAGAACTTTTAAAAAAACGATTTTTATCAATCTGTAAATATACTCCAATAACAAATTTCAGTTACTCCGCCACTGGCTATCCCCAGCCAGCAACGAAAAGGAGGTGGGGAAAACCCACAATACACGGGAAACATCTCAAAGGTCACTTTTCCACACGACTTCAGCTGTTTTTCGTCAAATTATTAGGTACATAATTATTGTTTGGCTTTGCTTTGACTTGTTTTCTTATTTATTTTGCTGTTTTGTTTTTTTCGTGAGAACTGTAAAAGGATAGTTTTTTGCCCTGCGATATCATTTCCCCGATAACTGATTTCTGTAACTCCACCATTGCCGGTCCCCAGTCCAGAATGAAAAAAGAGGAGAAAAAAACGACGCAGATCACACTGGAAAATCTCAATGTCACTTTTTGTAATCAACTACAGAAAACTTTCCGTCAGTTCTTGCATAAAACTAAGAACTCAAACCAATAAGTTATTACTTGATTTCCTTGCAACGATCTTGCACGTCCGTACATATAATGACGTTTTTTCATAACGAACCTTACCAATATCTTGCCAATATTCGTCCAGTTTCAAAAAGATTCTTATCAAGATAGTTTAAGTTTCATTTCGCTGGGTTGTTTCGAAAAGGAATAAGGAATTGGGAAATTCATTCGAGTCAAATAACTAACAATCGTTAACTGAGTTTATGTTTAACTTAATTAGTTCTATTTTAGGTTTCTAGCATGCACAGAACATATTTCTTCAATTCACTTCTTGTCTCTATTGTTACCTGCACTATCTCTTGAGAAAAATCGATTTTTGAATTCTCAGCACATATTATGTGACTTTCTGAAAATAACAATATTTCAACTCCCTTGTCATCGATTGAGTCGAGCCAAATGGCTTTTGAACTATTTGAGAAGACGCCCCATTTTACTGGCAACAATTATCAATTTTATATATTCTTTAAAATCCTGTCGTGTTAGTTAGAAAGCTCTGATCTGCCTTTTTTGACCAAGTCATTAGAAGGTGGAATCAGCCAAAACTGCCATCTCCTTTAGGCAAAAATGGCTCAATCTTGGCGTACTTTTGTTGACACCTTCATTTTGTCTACTATGCTTTTTATAGGCAATAATGCACTATTTTAATATCGCGCCTTGATTATCTTTTAAATAAAATGGCGAAACAGTATTGACACTCTCCGTTGCTGTTGTTTGGTATATCCGATTGAGCGGAATTTCGTTCATCATATACCTGTTTACCTTATCAAGATCATATTACTTGATTTTTTTGCAAAGATCGTGCATGTCCGTACACATATTGACGTTTTCTCAACAAAAACCTTACCAAAATTTTATCAGTTTTCGTCAAGTTTTGAATAAGATTCTTATCAAGATATTTCCTGGATTGTTTCAAATTGGAATTAAGAATTGGGAACTTTACTCGAGCCGAATAACTAACAATTATTAACTGAGGTTCGATTCAAATTAGGTAGCTAATTTTATCTCTCTAGCCAGCACATCTAACATAATTCTTCAATTCACTTCATGTGTCCTCTGTTACATGCACTGTCTCCTGATAAAAATCAATTTTCAAAATCTCAGCACACATTGTGTGACTTTCTGAAAATAACAATTTTTCAGCTTCCATGTCATTGATTGAGTAGAGCCGAATGGCTTTTGAACTATTTTAGAAGACGCCCCATTTTCCTGGCAACAATTATCATTTTTATATATTCCTTAAAATCCTGCCGTGTTAGTTAGGAAGCTCTGATCTGCCCTTTTATTGACCAAGTCATTAGTAGGTTGAATCAGGCAAAACTGTCGTCTTCTTTGGGCAAAAGAGATCCTCTATCCTATTAGACATTTGTTGACACCTTCATCTTGTCTCCTATGCGCTTTCTGGACAATAATGCACTATCTTCATTTCGCGCCTTGTGTATCTTTTAAAAAAAATGGCGAAACAGTTTTAACACTCTCCGTTACTGTTATGTTGTATATCCCAATGAGCGGAATTTCGTTCATCTGTTACCTGTATATCTTCTCAAGATCCTATTACTTGATTTTCTTGAAAAGATCTGTCATGTCCGTACATATAATGACGTTTTCTCAACACAAACCTTACCAAGATCTTATAAAATTTGTCAAGTTTTAAATATTTCTTATAAAGATCATTCAAGTTTCATTTCGCTGGGTTGTTTCAAAAAGGAATTGAGAACTAGGAAAATAATTCGAATTGAATAACGAACAATTATTAACTGGCGATCAACTTAATTAGTTAAATTTAGTTCCCTAGCATGCACATCTAACATAACTTGTCATTTCACTTCATGTGTCTATTTTTACATGCAATTTCTCTTGATAAAAATCAATTTTCAAAATCTCAGCACACATTGTGTGACTTTCTGAAAATAACAATTTTTCAACTCCATTGTGATCGATTGAGTCGAGCCGAATGGCTGTTGAACTATTTGAGAATACGCTCCATTTTTCTGACAACAATTATCATTTTCATATATTCTTTAAAATCCGGTCGTGTTAGGAAGCTCTGATCTGCCCTTTTATTGACTAAGTCATTCGTAGGTTGAATCAGCCAAAACTGTTGTCTCCTTTGGGCAAAAAAAATGCCTCAATCGTATTGGAATTTTGTTGACACCTTCATTTTTCTCCTATGCGTTTTATGGACAATAATGCACTATCTTCTTTTCGCGCCTTGTGTATCTTTTAAATAAAATGGCCAAACCATTTTAACACTCTCCGTTACTGTTAATTTGTATAACCCAATGAGCGGAATTGAGTTCATCTGATACCGGTTTATCTTATAAAGATCTTTTTACTTAATTTTCTTGCAAAGAACTTGCATGTCCGTATTTATATTGACGTCTACTCACCACGAACATTACCAAGATGTTATCAATTTTCATCAAGTTTTAATAAGACTCTTATGAAGATATATCAAGTTTCATTTCCTGTGTTGTTTCAAAAAGGAATTAAGAATTGGGAACTTAACTTGATTCGAAAGCTAACAATTATTAACTGGCGATCAAATTAAGTAGTTAGTTTTTATTCTCTAGCATGCACATCTAACATAAATCTTCAATTCATTTCATGTGTCTATTAATACATGCACATTCTCCTGATAAAAATCAATTCTCAAAATCTCAGCACATATTGCTTGACTTTTTAAAAATAACAATATTTCAACTCCCTTGTCATCGATTGAGTCGAGCCAAATGGCTTTGAACTACTTGAGAAGACGCCCCATTTTCCTGGCAACAATTATCATTTTTATATATGCTTTAAAATCCTGTCGTGTTAGTTACGAAGCTCTGATCTGCCTTTTATTGACCAAGTCATTAGTAGGTTCAATCAGCTAAAGCTGTCGCTTCTTTTGAGCAAAAAAGTGCCTCAGTCTTATTGTATTTTTGTTGACACCTTCAATTTGTCTCCTATTCGTTTTATGAACAATAATGCACCATCTTCATTTCACGCCTTGTTTATCTTTTAAACAAAATGGCGAAACAGTTTTGACATTATCCGTTACTGATATGTTTTATGTCACAATGAGCTGAATTTCGTTTATCTGATACTTGTTTATCTTATCACGATTTAACGTCTTATTTTGTGTGCAAAGGTCTTGCATATCCGTACTGATATTGAAGTTTTCTCGCCACAAACATTACCAAGATCCTATCAATATTTGTCAAGTTTTAACAACATTCTCATCAAGATAATTCAAGTTTCATTTCGCTGTGTTGTTTCAAAAAGGAGTTAATAATTGGAAAATTAACTTGATTCGAATAACTAACAATTATTAACTGAGGCTTGATTCAAAATAATTAGTTAGTTTTAATTCTCTAGCATGCATATCTAACTTAATGTTCAAATTCACTTCTTGTGTCTATTGTTACCTGCTCTATCTCTTGATAAAAATCGATTTTTAAAATCTCAGCGCACATTGTGTGAATTTCTGAAAAAAAATTTCAACTGGTTTTTCATAGATTGATTCAAGCAGAAAGGCTTTTGAACTATTTGGGAAGACGCCTCATTTTCTGCCAACAATTATCATATTTTTATATTCTTTAAAATCCTGTCGTGTTAGTTAGGAAGCTCTAATCTGCCTTTTATTGACCAAGTCGTTAGTAGGTTCAATCAGCTAAAACTGTCGTCTCCTCTCTGCAAAAAAAGTGCCTCAGTCGTATTGTATTTTTGTTTACACCTTCAATTTGACTCCTATTCGTTTTATGCACAATAATACATCTTCATTTCACGCCTTGTTTATCTTTTAATCAAAATGGCGAAACATTTTTGAAACTTTCCGTTACTGCTATATTCTACGTCCCAATGGGCTGAATTTCGTTCATCCGATACTTGTTTATCTTACTAAAAAAATTTTCTTATTTTTCTTGCAAAGATCTTGCATATTTGTACACATATTGAAGTTTTCTCAAAAAAAACTTTTCCAAGACCCTATCAATATTTGTAAAGTTTTCACAACATTCTTATCAAGATAAATCAAGTTTTATTTCGCTGGGTTGTTTCAAAAAGGAATTAAGAATTGGGAAAATAAATCGAATCGAAAAACTAACAATTACTAGCTGGCGATCAAATTAATTAGTTAAATTTAGTTCTCTATCATGCACATCTAACATAATTCTTCAATTCACTTCATGTGTGTTTTGCTAAATGCACTTTCTCCTGATAAAAATCAATTTTCAAAATAACATAATTTTCTGAAAATAACAATTTATCTACAAAATAGTCATCAAATGAGTTGAGGCGAATGGCTTTTGATATATTTGAGAAGACGCCCCATTTTCCTGGCAACAATTATCATTTTTAAAAATTCCTTAAAATCCTGCCGTGTTAGTAAGGAAGCTCTGATCTGCCCTTTTATTGACCAAGTCATTAATAGGTTGAATCAGGCAAACGTGTCGTCTCCTTTGGGCAAAACAGATCCTCAATCCTATTGGACATTTGTTGACACCTTCATCTTGTCTCCTATGCGCTTTATGGACAATAATGCACTAACTTCATTTCGCGCCTTGTGTATCTTTTAAATAAAGTGGCGAAACAGTTTTAACACTCTCCGTTATTGTTATTTTGCATATCCCAATGAGCGGAATGTCGTTCATCTGATACCTGTTTATCTTCTCAAGAGCTTATTACTTGATCTTCTTGAAAAGATCTTGCACGTCTTACCGTACACATAATGACGTTTTCTCATCACGAACCTTACCAGGATCTTAAAAATCTCGTCAAATTTTATAGGTTTCTTATAAAGATAATTCACGTTTCATTTCGCTGGGTTGTTTCAAAAAAGAATTAAGAATTGGGAAATTAATTCGAATCGATTAATGAACAAATACTAACTGGCGATCAAATTAATTAGTTAAATGTAGTTCTCTAGCACGCACATCTAACATAATTCTTCATTTCAATTCATGTGTCTTTTGCTACAAGCCCTTTCTCCTGATAAAAATCGATCTTTAAAATCTCAGCATATACTAAGTGACTTTTTGAAAATAACAACATCTCAAATCCCATGTCATCGATTGAGTCGAGCAAATTGCTTATGAACTATTTGAGAAGACGCCCCATTTTACTGGCAAGAATTATCAATTTTATATATTCTTTAAAATCCTGTTGTGTTAGTTAGGAAGCTCTAATCTGCCTTTTATTGACCAAGTCATTAGTAGGTTCAATCAGCTAAAACTGTCGTCTCCTCTGTGCAAAAAAGTGCCTCAGTCGTATTGTATTTTTGTTGATACCTTCAATTTGTCTCCTATTCGTTTTATGGACAATAATGCACAATCTTCATTTCACGCCTTGTTTATCTTTTAGTCAAAATGGCGAAACATTTTTGAAACTTTTCGTTACTGCTATATTGTACGTCCCAATGGGCTGAATTTCATTCATCCGATACTTGTTTATCCTACTAAAAATTTTTTTTATTTTTCTTGCAAATTTCTGGCATATTCGTACACATATTGAAGTTTTCTCAACAAAAACTTTTCAAAGATCCTATCAATATTTTTCAAGTTTGCACAACATTGTTACCAAGATAAATCAAGTTTCATTTCGCTGGGTTGTTTCCAAAAGGAATTAAGAATTGGGAAAATAAATCGAATCGAAAAACTAACAATTACTAGCTGGCGATCAAATTAATTAGTTAAATTTGGTTCTCTATCATGCACATCTAACATAATTCTTCAATCCACTTCATATGTGTTTTGCTACATGCACTTTCTCTCGATAAAAATCAATTGTCAAAACCTCAGCACACATTGTGTGACTTTCTGAAAATAACAATTTATCTACAAAAAAGTCATCAAATGAGTTGAACCGAATGGCTTTTGATCTATTTGAGAAGACGCCCCATTTTCCTGGCAACAATTATCAATTTTATATATTCCTTAAAATCCTGCCGTGTTAGTTAGGAAGCTCTGACCTGCCCTTTTTTGACAAAGTCATTAATAGGTTGAATCAGGCAAAACTGTCGTCTCCTTTGGGCAAAAGAGATCCTCAATCCTATTGGACATTTTATGACACCTTCATCTTGTCTCCTATGCGCTTTATGGACAATAATGCACTATTTTCATTTCGCGCCTTGTGTATCTTTTAAACAATGTGGCGAAACAGTTTTAACACTCTTCGTTACTGTTATTTTGTATATCCCAATGAGCGGAATGTCGTTCATCTGATACCCCTTTATCTTCTCAAGATCTTATTACTTGATCTTCTTGAAAAGATCTTGCACGTCCGTACACATAATGACGTTTTCTCATCACGAACCTTACCAGGATCTTATAAATCTCGTCAAGTTTTATAAGTTTCTTATAAAGATAATTCAAGTTTCATTTCGCTGGGTTGTTTCAAAAAGGAATTAAAAATTGGGAAATTAATTCGAATCGATTAATGAAAAAATATTAACTGGCGATCAAATTAATTAGTTAAATTTAGTTTTCTAGCATGCACATCTAACATAATTCTTCAATTCAATTCATGTGTCTTTTGCTACAAGCACTTTCTCCTGATAAAAATCGATTTTTAAAATCTCAGCACACATTGTCTGACTTTTTTGAAAAAAACAATATTTCAACTCCCTTTTCATCGCTAGAGTCAAGCCGAAGGGCTTTTGAACTATTTGAGAAGACGCCCCTTTTTCCTGGCAACAATTATCATTTGCATATATTCTTTAAAATCCTTTCGTGATAGTTAGGAAGCTCGCTCTGATCTGCCCTTTATTGACCAAGTAATCAGTAGATTGAATCAGCCAAAACTGTCGTCTCTTTTAGGCAAAAAAGTGCCTTAATAGTATTGGACTTTTGTTGACACCTTCATTTTTCTCTTATGCGTTTTATGGACAATAATGCACTATCTTCTTTTCGCGCCTTGTGTATCTTTTAAATAAAATGGCCAAACATTTTTAACACTCTCCGTTGCTGTTAATTTGTATAACCCAATGAGCGGAATTGAGTTCATCTGATACCTGTTTATCTTCTCAAGATCTTTTTACTTGATTTTCTTGAAAAGATCTTGCACGTCCGTACATATAATGACGTTTTCTCATCACGATTTTTACCAGGATCTTATAAATCTCGTCAAGTTTTATAGGTTTCCTCTAAAGATAATTCAAGTTTCATTTCGCTGGGTTGTTTCAAAAAGGAATTAAAAATTGGAAAATTAACTTGATTCGAATAACTAACAATTATTAACTGAGGTTTGATTCAAAATAATTAGTTAATTTTAATTCTCTAGCATGCATTTCTAACTCCATTTTTCTGGCAACAATTGTTTTTTATTGATTCTTTAGATCCTCTCGTGTTAGTTAGGAAACTCTAATCTGCGCTTCATTGACCATGTCATTAGTAGGTTGAATCAGCCAAAACTGTCGTCTCCTTTGGGCAAAAAAAGCGCCTCAATCGTGTTGGACTTTTATTGACACCTTCATTTTGTGTCCTACGCGTTTTATGGACAATAATGCACCATCTTCATTTCACGCCTTGTCTATCTTTTAAACAAAAGGGCGAAACAGTTTTGACACTATCCGTTACTGCTATGTTGTATGTCACAATGAGCTGAATTTCGTTATTCTGATACTTGTTTATCTTATCACGATTTAATGTCTTTTTTTTCGTGCAAAGATCTTGCATATCCATACATATATTGAAGTTTTCTCACTACAAATCTTACCAAGATCCTATCAATATTTGTCAAGTTTTAACAACATTCTTATGAAGATAATTCAAGTTTCATTTCGCTGTGTTGTTTCAAAAAGGAATTAATAATAGGGAAATCAACTAGATTCGAATAACTAACAATTATTAAGTGGCGATCAAATTAAGTAGTTAGTTCTTATTCTCTAGCATGCACATCAAACATCAGTCTTCAATTCACTTCATGTGTCTATTAGTACATGCACATTCTCTTGATAAAAATCAATTCTCAAAATCTCAGCACATATTGTGTGACTTTCTGAAAATAACAATATTTCAACTCCCTTGTCATCGATTGAGTCGAGCCAAATGGCTTTGAACTACTTGAGAAGACGCTCCATTTTCCTGGAAACAATTATCATTTTCATATATTCCTTAAAATGCTTTCGTGATAGTTAGGAAGCTCTGATCTGCCCTTTATTGACCGAGTAATTAGTAGGTTGAATCAAACAAAACTGTCGTCTCTTTTGGGCAAAAAAGTGCCTCAATACTTTTGGGTTTTTGTTTAGACCTTTATTTTGTCTCCTATGCGTTTAGGGGACAATAATGCACTGTCTTCTTTTCGCGCCTTGTGTATCTTTTAAATAAAATGGCGAAACAGTTATAACAGTCTCCGTTACTGTTATTTTGTATAAACCAATGAGCGGAAATTAGTTCATCTGATACCGGTTTATCTTATAAAGATCTTATCACTTGATTTTTTGGAAAGATCTTGCATGTCCTACATATAACGACGTTTTCTTATCACGAACCGTACCAAGATCTTATCAATATTCCTCAAGTTTAATAAAATTCTTATCAAGATAATTCAAGTTTCATTTCGCTGGGTTGTTTCAAAAAGGAATTAGAATTGGGAAATTAATTCGAATCGATTAATGACCAAATATTAACTGGCGATCAAATTATTTAGTTAAATTTAGTTCTCTAGCATGCACATCTAACATAATTCTTCAATTCACTTCATGTGTCTATTGTTACCCGCACTATCTCTTGATAAAAATTCATTTTTAAAATCTCAGCAAACATTGTGTGAATTTCTGAACATAACAATTTTTTAACTCCCTTGTAATAGATTGAGTCGAGCTGAACGGATTTTGAACTATTTGAGAAAACGCCCCATTTTCCTGGCGACAACTATCGTTTTTATATATTCCTTAAAATCCTGCCGTGTTAGTTAGGAAGCTCTGATCTGCCCTTTTATTGACCAAGTCATTAGTAGGTTGAATCAGGCAAAACTGTCGTCTCCTTTGGGCAAAAGAGATCCTCAATCCTATTGGACATATGTTGACACCTTCATCTTGTCTCCTATGCGCTTTATGGACAATAATGCACTATCTTCATTTCGCGCTTGGTGCATCTTTTAAATAAAATGGCGAAACAGATTTAACACTCTTCGTTACTGTTATTTTGTATATACCAATAAGCGGAATGTCGTTCATCTGATACTTGTTTATCTTCTCAAGATCTTTTCACTTGATTTTCTTGAAAAGATCTTGCACGTCCGTACATATAATGACGTTTTCTCATCACGAACCTTACCAGGATCTTAAAAATCTCGTCAAGTTTTATAGGTTTCTTATTAAGATAATTCAAGTTTCATTTAGCTGGGTTGTTTCAAAAAGGAATTAAGAATTGGGAAATTAATTCGAATCGAATAATGAACAAATATTAACTGCCGATCAAAATATTTAGTTAAATTTAGTTCTCTAGCATGCATATCTAACATAATTCTTCAATTCATTTCATGTGTCTATTGTTACCCGCACTATCTCTTGATAAAAATTGATTTTAAAAATCTCAGCACACATTGCGTGAGTTTCTGAAAAAAAACAATTTTTTAACTCCCTTGTTATAGATTCAGTCGAGCCGAACGGATTTTGAACTATTTGAGAAGACGCCCAATTTTCCTGGCAACAACTATCATTTTTAAATAATTTCTTGAAACTCCTGTCGTGTTATTTAGGAAGCCCTGATATGCTTTTTTATTAACCAGGTTACTAGGAGGTTAAATCAACCAAAACTGTCGTCTGTTCTTAGCAAAAAAAGTGCCTCAGTCGTATCGTATTTTTGTTGACACCTTCATTTTGTCTCCTATTCGTTTTAAGGACAATAATGCACCATCTTCATTTCACGCCTTCTTTATGTTTTAAACAAAATGCCGAAACAGTTTTGACATGATCCGTTACCGCTATGTTGTATGTCCAATGAGCTGAATTTCGTTTATCTGATACTTGTGTATCTTATCAAGATTTTATGTCTTAATTTTTTTGCAAAGATGTTGCATATCCGTACATATATTGATGTTTTCTCACCACAAACTTTACCGAGATTCTTTTAAAATTTGTCAAGTTTTAAAAACATTCTTATCAAGATAAATAAAGTTTCATTTCGCAGTGTTGTTTCAAAAAGAAATTAAAAAAACTAGAAATTAACTTGATTCCAATAACTGACAACTATTAATCGGCGATCAAATTCATTAGTTAATTTTTATTCTCTAGCATGCAGATCTAACATCAGTCTTCAATTCACTTCATTTGTCTATTAATACGTGCACTTTCTTTTGATAAAAAATAATTCTCAAAATATCAGCACATATTGTGTGACTTTCTGAAAATAATAATGTTTCAACTCCCTTGTCATCGATTGAATTGAGCCAAATGGCTTTTGAACTACTTGACAAGACGCCCCATTTTTCTGGCCACAATTATCATTTTTATATATTCTTTAAAATCCTGTCGTGTTAGTTACGAAGCTCTGATCTGCCTTCTATTGACCAAGTCATTAGTAGGTTCAATCAGCTAAAACTGTCGTCTATTTTGAGCAAAAAAAGTGCTTCAATCGTATTGGACTTTTGTTGATACTTTCATTTTGTCGCATATTCGTTTTATGAACAATAATGCACTATCTTCATTTCACGCCTTGTTTATCTTTTAAACAAAATAGCGAAACAGTTTTGACACTATCCGTTACTGCTATGATGTATGTCACAATGAGCTGAATTTCGTTTATCTGATACTTGTTTATCTTATGACGCTTTAATGTCTCATTTTTCGTGCAAAGATCTTGCATATCCATACATATATTGAAGGTTTCTCTCCACAAACCTTACCAAGATCCTATCAATATTTGTCAAGTTTTAACAACATTCCCATCAAGATAATTCAAGTTTCATTTCGCAGTGTTGTTTCAAAAAGGAAATAAAAAATGGGAATTTAACTTGATTCCAATAACTGACAATTATTAATTGGCGATCAATTTCATTAGTTGGTTTTTATTCTCTAGCATGCACATCAAACATCAGTCTTCAATTCACTTCATGTGTCTATTAGTACATGCACATTCTCTTGATAAAAATCAATTCTCAAAATCTCAGCACATATTGTGTGACTTTCTGAAAATAACAATATTTCAACTCCCTTGTCATCGATTGAGTCGAGCCAAATGGCTTTGAACTACTTGAGAAGACGCTCCATTTTCCTGGCAACAATTATCATTTTATATATTCTAAAAAATCATGTCGTGTTAGTTTGGAAGCTCTGATCTGCTTTTATTGACCAAGCCATTAGTAGGTTCAATCAGCTAAAACTGTTGCCCCCTTTGAGCAAAAAAAGTGCCTCAGTCATATTGTATTTTTGTTGACACCTTCAATTTGACTCCTATTCGTTTTATGAACAATAATGCACTATCTTCATTTCACGCCTTGTTTATCTTTTAAACAAAATAGCGAAACAGTTTTGACACTATCCGTTACTGCTATGATGTATGTCACAATGAGCTGAATTTCGTTTATCTGATACTTGTTTATCTTATGACGCTTTAATGTCTCATTTTTCGTGCAAAGATCTTGCATATCCTTAGATATATTGAAGGTTTCTCTCCACAAACCTTACCAAGATCCTATCAATATTTGTCAAGTTTTAACAACATTCCCATCAAGATAATTCAAGTTTCATTTCGCAGTGTTGTTTCAAAAAGGAAATAAAAAATGGGAATTTAACTTGATTCCAATAACTGACAATTATTAATTGGCGATCAATTTCATTAGTTGGTTTTTATTCTCTAGCATGCACATCAAACATCAGTCTTCAATTCACTTCATGTGTCTATTAGTACATGCACATTCTCTTGATAAAAATCAATTCTCAAAATCTCAGCACATATTGTGTGACTTTCTGAAAATAACAATATTTCAACTCCCTTGTCATCGATTGAGTCGAGCCAAATGGCTTTGAACTACTTGAGAAGACGCTCCATTTTCCTGGCAACAATTATCATTTTATATATTCTAAAAAATCATGTCGTGTTAGTTTGGAAGCTCTGATCTGCTTTTATTGACCAAGCCATTAGTAGGTTCAATCAGCTAAAACTGTTGCCCCCTTTGAGCAAAAAAAGTGCCTCAGTCATATTGTATTTTTGTTGACACCTTCAATTTGACTCCTATTCGTTTTATGGACAATAATGCACTATATTCATTTCACGCCTTGTCTATCTTTTAAACAAAATAGCGAAACAGTTTTGACACTATCCGTTACTGCTATGTTGTATGTCACAATGAGCTGAAATTCGTTATTCTGATACTTGTTTATCTTATCACGAATTAAGGTCTTTTTTTTCGTGCAAAGGTCTTGCATATCCATACATATATTGAAGTTTTCTCACTACAAATCTTACCAAGATCCTATCAATATTTGTCAAGTTTTAACAACATTCTTATCAAGATAATTCAAGTTTCATTTCGCTGTGTTGTTTCAAAAAAGAATTAATAATAGGGAAATTAACTAGATTCGAATAACTAACAATTATTAAGTGGCGATCAAATTAAGTAGTTAGTTTTTATTCTCTAGTATGCACATCTAACATAAATCTTCAATACACATCATGTGTCTATTAATACATGCACATTCTCCTGATAAAAATCAATTCTCAAAATCTAAGCACATGTTGCTTGACTTTTTAAAAATAACAATATTTGAGCTCCCTTGTCATCGATTGAGTTAAACCAAATGGCTTTTGAACTATTTTAGAAGACGCCCCATTTTCCTTGCAACAATTATCATTTTCATATATTCTTTAAAATCCTTTCGTGATAGTTAGGAAGCTCGCTCTGATCTGCCCTTTATTAACCAAGTCACTAGTAGGTTGAATCAGCCAAAACTGTCGTCTCCTCTGAGCAAAAAAGAGCCTCAGTCGTATTATATTTTTGTTGATACCTTCAATTTGTCTCCTATTCGTTTTATGGACAATAATGCACTATCTTCAATTCACGCCTTGTTTATCTTTTAAACAAAATGCCGAAACAGTTTTGACACTTTCCGTTACTGCTATGTTGTATGTCCCAATGAGCTTAATTTCGTTTATCTGATCAAGATTTTATGTCTTAATTTTCTTGCAAAGATCTTGCATATCCGTACATATATTAATTTTTTCTCACCACAAACCTTACCGAGATCCTTTTAAGATTTGTCAAGTTTTAACAACATTCTTATCAAGACACAAAAAGTTTCATTTCGCTGTGTTGTTTCAAAAAGGATTTAAAAAAATGGGAAATTAACTTGATTCCAATAACTAACACTTATTAACTGGCAATCAAATTCATTAGTTAATTTTATTTCTCTAGCATGCACATCTAAGATAAGTCTTCAATTCACTTCATGTGTCTATTAATACATGCACTTTCTTTTGATAGAAAAAAATTCTCAAAATCTCAGCACATATTGCGTGACTTTCCGAAAATAACAATATTTCAACTCCCTTGTCATCGACTGAGTCGAGCCAAATGGCTTTTGAACTACTTGAGTAGACGCCCCGTTTTCCTGGCAACAATTATGATTTTTATATATTCTTTAAAATACTGTCGTGTTAGTTAGGAAGTTCTAATCTGCCTTTTATTGACCAATTCATTAGTAGGTTCAATCAGCTAAAACTGCTAAGTTGCTAAAACTGCTAAAAAAAGTGCCTAAGTCGTATTTTATTTTTGTTGATACCTTCAATTTGTCTCCTATTCGTTTTATGGACAATAATGCACTATCTTCATTTCACGCCTCGTGTATCTTTTAAATAAAATGGCCAAACAATTTTAACACTCTCCGTTACTGTTAATTTGTGTAACCCAATGAGCGGAATTGAGTTCATCTGATACCGGTTTATCTTCTCAAGATCTTTTCACTTGATTTTCTTGAAAAGATCTTGCACGTCCGTACATTTAATGACGTTTTCTCATCACGATTTTTACCAGCTTCTTAAAAATCTCGTCAAGTTTTATAGGTTTCTTATGAAGATAATTCAAGTTTCAATTCGCTGGGTTGTTTCAAAAAGGAATTAAAAATTGGGAAATTAATTCGAATTGAATAATGAACAAATATTAACTGGCGATCAAATTATTTAGTTAAATTTAGTTCTCTAGCATGCGTATCTAACATAATTCTTCAATTCATTTCATGTGTCTATTGTTACACGCACTATCTCTTGATAAAAATTGATTTTTAAAATCTCAGCACACATTGTGTGAGTTTCTGAAAACAACAATTTTTTAACTCCCTTGTTATAGATTGAGTCGAGCCGAACGGATTTTGAACTATTTGAGAAGACGCCCAATTTTCTTGGCAACAACTATCATTTATAAATAATTTCTTGAAACTCCTGTCGTGTTATTTAGGAAGCCCTGATATGCTTTTTTATTAACCAGGTTACTAGGAGGTTAAATCAGCCAAAACTGTCGTCTCTTCTTAGCAAAAAAGTGCCTCAGTCGTATTTTATTTTTGTTGATACCTTCAATTTGTCTCCTATTCATTTTATGGACAATAATGCACTATCTTCATTTCACACCTTGTTTATCTTTTAAACAAAATGCCGAAACAGTTTTGACACTATCCGTTACTGCTATTTTGTATGTCCCAATGAGCTGAATTTCGTTTATCTGATACTTGTTTATCTTATCAAGATTTTATGTCTTAATTTTCTTGCAAAGATCTTGCATATCCGTACATATATTAATTTTTTCTCAACACAAACCTTACCGAGATCCTTTTAAGATTTGTCAAGTTTTAGCAACGTTATTATCAAGACAAAAAAGGTTCATTTCGCTGTGTTGTTTCAAAAAAGAATTAAAAAATGGGAAATTAACTTGATTCCAATAACTAACACTTATTAACTGGCAATCAAATTCATTAGTTAAATTTATTTCCACAGCATGCACATCTAACATAAGTCTTCAATTCACTTCATGTGTCTATTAATACATGCTTTTTCTTTTGATAAAAAAGAATTCTCAAAATCTCAGCGCATATTGCGTGACTTTCCGAAAATAACAATTTTTCAACTCCCTTGTCATCAATTGAGTCGAGCCAAATGGCTTTTGAACCACTTGAGAAGACGCCCCGTTTTCCTGGCAACAATTATCATTTTTATATATTCTTTAAAATCCTGGCGTGTTAGTTATTAAGCTCTAATCTGCCTTTTATTGACCAATTCATTAGTAGGTTCAATCAGCTAAAACTGTCGTCTCCTCTCTGCAAAAAAGTGCCTCAGTCATAATTTATTTTTGTTGATACCTTCAATTTGTCTCCTATTAGTTTTATGGACAATAATGCACTATCTTCATTTCACGCCTTGTTTATCTTATAAACAAAATGCCGAAACAGTTTTGACACTATCCGTTACTGCTATGTTGTACGTCCCAATGAGCTGAATTTCGTTTATCTGATACTTGTTTATCTTATCAAGATTTTTTGTTTTAATTTTCTTGCAAAGATTTTGCATATCCGTACATATATTATTTTTTTCTCACCACAAACCTTACCGAGATCCTTTTAAGATTTGTCAAGTTTTAACAACATTCTTATCAAGACAAAAAAAGTTTCATTTCACTGTGTTGTTTCAAAAAGGAATTAAAAAAATGGGAAATTAACTTGATTCCAATAACTAACACTTATTAACTGGCAATCAAATTCATTAGTTAATTTTATTTCTCCAGCATGCCCATCTAACATAAGTCTTCAATTCACTTCATGTGTCTATTAATACATGCACTTTCTTTTGATAAAAGAGAATTCTGAAAAATCTCAGCAAATATTGCGTGAATTTCCGAAAATAACAATATTTCAACTCTCTTGTCATCGATTGAGTCAAACCAACTGGCTTTTGAACTAATTGGGAAGACGCCCTGTTTTCCTGGCAACAATTCTCATTTTTATATATTCATTAAAATCCTGTCGTGTTAGTTAGGAAGCTCTAATCTGCCTTTTATTGACCAATTCATTAGTAGGTTCAATCAGCTAAAGCTGTCGTCTCCTCTGTGCAAAAAAGTGCCTCAGTCGTATTGTATTTTTGTTGATACCTTCAATTTGTCTCCTATTCATTTTATGGACAATAATGCACTATCTTCATTTCACACCTTGTTTATCTTTTAAACAAAATGCCGAAACAGTTTTGACACTATCCGTTACTGCTATTTTGTATGTCCCAATGAGCTGAATTTCGTTTATCTGATACTTGTTTATCTTATCAAGATTTTATGTCTTAATTTTCTTGCAAAGATCTTGCATATCCGTACATATATTAATTTTTTCTCAACACAAACCTTACCGAGATCCTTTTAAGATTTGTCAAGTTTTAGCAACATTCTTATCAAGACAAAAAAGTTTCGTTTCGCAGTGTTGTTTCAAAAAAGAATTTAAAAAATGGGAAATTAACTTGATTCCAATAACTAACACTTATTAACTGGCAATCAAATTCATTAGTTAAATTTATTTCTACAGCATGCACATCTAACATAAGTCTTCAATTCACTTCATGTGTCTATTAATACATGCTTTTTCTTTTGATAAAAAAGAATTCTCAAAATCTCAGCGCATATTGCGTGACTTTCCGAAAATAACAATTTTTCAACTCCCTGGTCATCAATTGAGTCGAGCCAAATGGCTTTTGAACCACTTGAGAAGACGCCCCGTTTTCCTGGCAACAATTATCATTTTTATATATTCTTTAAAATCCTGGCGTGTTAGTTAGGAAGCTCTAATCTGCCTTTTATTGACCAATTCATTAGTAGGTTCAATCAGCTAAAACTGTCGTCTCCTCTCTGCAAAAAAGTGCCTCAGTCATAATTTATTTTTGTTGATACCTTCAATTTGTCTCCTATTAGTTTTATGGACAATAATGCACTATCTTCATTTCACGCCTTGTTTATCTTATAAACAAAATGCCGAAACAGTTTTGACACTATCCGTTACTGCTATGTTGTACGTCCCAATGAGCTGAATTTCGTTTATCTGATACTTGTTTATCTTATCAAGATTTTTTGTTTTAATTTTCTTGCAAAGATTTTGCATATCCGTACATATATTATTTTTTTCTCACCACAAACCTTACCGAGATCCTTTTAAGATTTGTCAAGTTTTAACAACATTCTTATCAAGACAAAAAAAGTTTCATTTCGCTGTGTTGTTTCAAAAAGGAATTAAAAAAATGGGAAATTAACTTGATTCCAATAACTAACACTTATTAACTGGCAATCAAATTCATTAGTTAATTTTATTTCTCCAGCATGCGCATCTAACATAAGTCTTCAATTCACTTCATGTGTCTATTAATACATGCACTTTCTTTTGATAAAAGAGAATTCTAAAAAATCTCAGCAAATATTGCGTGAATTTCCGAAAATAACAATATTTCAACTCTCTTGTCATCGATTGAGTCAAGCCAACTGGCTTTTGAACTAATTGGGAAGACGCCCTGTTTTCCTGGCAACAATTCTCATTTTTATATATTCATTAAAATCCTGTCGTGTTAGTTAGGAAGCTCTAATCTGCCTTTTATTGACCAATTCATTAGTAGGTTCAATCAGCTAAAGCTGTCGTCTCCTCTGTGCAAAAAAGTGCCTCAGTCGTATTGTATTTTTGTTGATACCTTCAATTTGTCTCCTATTCGTTTTATGGACAATAGTGCACTATCTTTATTTCACGCCTTGTTTATCTTTTAAACAAAATGCCGAAACAGTTTTTACACTATCCGTTACTGCTATGTTGTATGTCCCAATGAGCTTAACTCTGTTTATTTGATACTTGTTTATCTTATCAAGATTTTAGTCGTATTTTTCTTGCAAAGATTTTGCATATCCGTACATATATTAATTTTTTCTCACCACAAACATTTACGAGATCCGCTTAAAATTTGTCAAGTTTTAACAACATTCTTATCAAGACAAATGAAGTTCCATTTCGCTGTGTTGTTTCAAAAAGGAATTAAAAAAATGGGAATTTAACTTGATTCCAATAACTAACACTTATTAACAGGCAATCAAATTCATTAGTTAATTTTAATTCTCTAGCATGCACATCTAACATAATTTTTCAATTCATCTCATGTGTCTATTGTTACCTGCTCTATCTCTTGATCAAAATCGATTTTTAAAATTTCAGCACACATTGCAAGAATTTCTGAAAATAACAATTTTTCAATTGCCTCGTCAACGATTGATTCAAGCCGAATGGCTTTTGACTTATATGAAGACGCCCCATTTTCCTGCAACAACTATCTTTTTTTATATTTTCTTTGAAACCCTGTCGTGTTATTTAGGAAGCTCTGATCTGCCTTTTTTGACCAATTCATTAGTAGGTTGAATAAGCCAAAAGTGTCGTCTCCTTTGAGCAAAAAAGTGCCTCAATCGTATTGGACTTTTGTTGACACCTTCATTTTGTCTCCCCTTGTTTTATGAACCATAATGCACTATCTTCAATTCACGCCTTGTTTATCTTTTAAACAAAATGGCGAAACAGTTTTGACACTATCCGTTTTTGCTATGTTGTATGTCGCAATGAGCTGAAATTCGTTTATCTGATACTTGTTTATCTTATCACGATTTAATGTCTCATTTTTCGTGCAAAGATCTTGCATATCCGTACATATAATGAAGTTTGTACATATACCACAAACCTTACCAAGATCCCATCAATAATTGTCAAGTTTTAACAACTTTCTTATCGAGATAAATCAAGTTTCACTTCGCTGGGTTATTTCAAAAAGGAATTAGAATTGGGAAATTAATTCGAATCGAATAATGAACAAATATTAACTGGCGATCAAATTATTTAGTTAAATTTAGTTCTCTAGCATGCACATCTAACATAATTCTTCAATTCACTTCATGTGTCTATTGTTACCCGCACTATCTCTTGATAAAAATTCATTTTTAAAATCTCAGCACACATTGTGTGAATTTTTGAACATAACAAAATTTCAACTCCCGTTGTCATCGATTGAGTCGAGCCAATTGGCTTTTGAACTATTTGAGGACACGCCCCATTTTCCTGGCAACAATTATCATTGTAATATGTTCTTTAAAATCTTTTCGTGTTAGTTAGGAAGCTCTGATCTGTCCTTTTGTTGACCAAGTTATTAGTAGGTTGAATCTGCTGAAACTGTCGTCTCCTTTTGGCAAAAAAAGTGCCTCAATCGTATTGGACTTTGTTGGCACCTTCATTGTGTCTCCTATGCGTTTTTTGGACAATGAAGCACTTTTTTAATTTCGCGCTTTGTTTATTTTTTACATCAAATGACGAAACAGTTTTAACACTCTCCGTTACTGTTACTTTGTATATCCCAATGAGCAGAATTTCGTTCATCTGATACCTGTTTATCTTCTCAAGATATTTTTGCTTGATTTTCTTGAGAAGATCTTGCATGTCCGTTCATATATTGACGTTTTCTCACCACGAACCTTACCAAGATGGTATCAATTTTCGTCAAGTTTTAATAAGATTCTTATCAAGATATATCAAGTTTCATCTCCTGGGTTGTTTCAAAAAGGAATTAAGAATTGAATAATTAAATCGAGTCGAAAAACCAACAATTATGAGGTTCGATTAATTGAGGTTCGACAAAATGAGGTTCAATTCAAATTACTTAGTTAATTTTAATTCTCTAGCATGCACATCTCATATATATTTTTAATTCACTTCATGTGTCTATTGTTACCTGCACTATCTCTTGATAAAAATCAATTTTCATACTCTCAGCGCACATTGTGTGACTTTCTGAAAATAACAACTTTTCAACTCCCTTGTCATTGATTGAGTCGAGCCGAAAGGCTTTTGAACTACATGAGAAGACGCCCCATTTTTCTGGCAACAATTATTTTTTTATTGATTCTTTAGATCCTCTCGTGTTAGTTAGGAAACTCTAATCTGCGCTTCATTGACCATGTCATTAGTAGGTTGAATCAGCCAAAAATGTCGTCTCCTTTGGGCAAAATAAGTGCTTCAATCGTATTGGACTTTTGTTGACACCTTCATTTTGTGTCCTACGCGTTTTATTGACAATAATGCACTATCTTCCTTTCGCGCCTCGTGTATCTTTTAAATAAAATGGCTAAACAGTTTTAACACTCTCCGTTACTGTTATTTTGTATATCCCAATGAGCGGAATTTCGTTCATCTGATACTTGTTTATCTTCGCAAGAACTTATTACCTGATTTTCTTGCAAAGATCTTGCATGTCCGTTCGTATTTTGACGTTTTCTCACCACGAACCTTACCAAGATGTTATCCATTTTCGTCAAGTTTTAAAAAGATTCTTATCAAGATATATAAAGTTTCATTTCCTATGTTGTTTCAAAAAGGAATAACGAACTGGGAAACTAACTCGAGTCGAATAACTAACAATTATTAACTGAGGTTTGATTTCTATAGCATCTCAAATTCTATAGCATGCATATCTAACATAATTTTTCAATTCATTTCATGTGTCTATTGTTACGTGCTCTATCTCTTGATAAAAATCGATTTTTAAAATCTCAGCACACATTGCAAGAATTTCTGAAAATAACAATTTTTCAACTGCCTTGTCAACGATTGATTCAAGCCGAATGGCTTTTGACTTATTTGAGAAGACGCCCCACTTTCCTGCAACAACTATCATTTTTTTAAATATTTTCTTTAAAATCCCCTCGTGTTATTTAGGAAGCTCTGATCTGCCTTTTTTTACCAAGTCATTAGTAGCTTGAAGAAGCCAAAAGTGTCGTCTCCTTTGAGCAAAAAAAGTGCCTGAATCGTATTGGACTTTTGTTGACACCTTTATTTTTGTCTCCCCTTGTTTTATGGACAATTATGCCCTATTTTCATTTCGCGCCTTGTTTATCTTTTAAATAAAATGGCGAAACACAGTTTTGAGACAATCCGGTACTGCTA
The DNA here is from genome assembly GCF_964194025.1 of Convolutriloba macropyga. Classification (NCBI taxonomy): domain Eukaryota; kingdom Metazoa; phylum Xenacoelomorpha; order Acoela; family Convolutidae; genus Convolutriloba; species Convolutriloba macropyga. The sequence goes on along the minus strand of NC_134470.1, from coordinate 39,622,050 downwards.
TATTGTACATCCCAGTGAGCGGAATTTCGTTCATCTGATATACACAAAAACTTCCCGCTCTGTCAATTCCTTATGTCGTCTATGCTAAAATTTAAAGAATGAAAGGATATAAAATTTTGTTTGCAACTTTCTTGATACAAGATTCTCTATCAAAAGTTTACATTTGCTGTCAGAAGTCTAGCAAGTAACTGTTAGATCCAACAGAAAAGACCATTTCTGTTTTCTGCATTTTAATTGATTATTCGTTCAATTATCTGCGTATAAGGATATATATATATATATATATATATATATATATATATTCTTGTGACGGGATAATTTTAAACATTATTTGAAACTCTATCTTTTATTTTTTGTTGATTAGATTACAACATTGCCTTCACAATTGGTCACAAAAACTTGGTGCAAACTTCAATTTCTGAATGAAAAGTAAGCCCAGTGCACACATACTGGAAATTAGACTCAAACGAAACTGCCATAGCGGCTGGTTGGCTCCAAAAATGGACATAAATTGGTCTCTGCCATGGCCCAAAACTTAAAGTCAACAACTCCTCTGTACATCTAGCCAATATGGGAGGAAAAAAATCGAGAATGCAGCCACAACAAATCAATCTTATTGAGGAGGGATCCTTGAACGTTAGGGATCCTCGAACGTTAAGGGATCCTCGAATTTAGGGATCCTCGAACGTTAATGTGATGTCGCTGCAGCTTTGATTAAAGTTAAATTCAATTTTTTGGGTTCCTCTAGTTTTTCAAGGAAAAAAATTTAAATTTCAAAAAGCATGCAGAATTGGTAAAAGATAGAGCCCGGACAAAAATCATCCGCAAAGTCAGGCATCTTTATCCATAAAAATTGCAAATCTAAAAAATGGCTCACTTTATGCGCCAATATTTTTTTCATTAAAAAAATTGAAGCCAAGTACAACACAAGCAAAAAAAACTTTCTAAACGTCGGGAAACAAAAAAAAGAGTATAAATCTGATAGAAATTAATCAATTTCCATCAAAAGATATAATTTATACTTGTGATGCATTTCAATTCAATTACTAAAAAAATTGGCAAATATAAGCCCACTGATTAATCTCAACACTTTCAAGAAAGATAATCACATAACGTTCTCTAAGCGGTAAAATGAAAAAACTCAGAGTTCCATCTGAAAGTCTAAAAAGTTGATCCCAGTAAATATATATACTCGATAGGGCCCTAACTTGTGAAAAATATACCAGCCGAAATTTAATGTCCAAAAAAAAGACAAAAATAACTCCTTCGAAAGGTTACAAGAGACCAGAAATATCTCTGGTTTGGTAAATTCTCACTTTTATCTCTACTTTCACTGTCTCTCTCTCTCTCTCTCTCTCTCTCTCTCTCTCTTTCTATTGTTGCTTTTGTTTCCACTGCTTCGCTAAGCGCAGGCACATGATCCCAGTCATCAGATCTAAAAAATTCTCCCATTCTTTCTGCACACTACAATTGAAACCCAGTTGCCAAATGCAAAAACTGTTTTTTGAGAATTCGTTAAAGAAAAACTTCCACAAAAATTGTTCAATTCTTGTATTCAACCCTCTGCATTTGCAAAAATCATTTTATTTATCTATTTTGTTCGCAAGTCTATTGGTCTTCACAACAAATCCAGTTCGCGTCTTTTCTCTTCTTGTTTCCTCAACTTTGAAAATTTTGAGTGTCCATTTTTTACAGGCAGCTCAATCAATTCATTTTCCTCTGTCATCAATTTTGAAATAAAGGGAAGGTAATTTAATTGGATAAAAATTGTCAACATTGTGATTATTAAAAAAATAAACTGTCCGCTTTATTCTGCATGATATTTTCTTACTGCTTTCCTTAATTTTCTCTATCAAACTTATCTACTACATAATGGCTGCTATAATGCTGAAGCCATACATCAGCGCAAACAGTTACAAAGACTTGTAAAGTCCTAGCTTGTCAAAAAAAATTCAATTTAAAACACACTTTTTCCTCAGAAGATACAAAAACTTGTTGGCTTTTTTCAGTTTCTCCTCTATTTCAAACTTTCCATTCAGGTCTGCTAATACAGAAAAGCCTAGGTCTTTGACAGTTTTTTACTGACTGCAGCTTCCGTCCTAGCAACCCAAGGTTCTTTTCAGCCCCTCTGGTTCTGAGTTTTGCCAAACCTTTCCAAGGCTCGCTTCCTTTTATTTTCCTCTTACGTAACTTTCAACACATTCCAGATCATTTTGATTTCCCCAGAGGTTTCTGTTATTAATTAAAAGCTTTAAGTCGTTGGTAAAAGTGAACAGGTCAGCAAAAGCCAGAATATCAGGCAAATCATTTATATAGATGCAAAACACCATCGCACCCAGCAGTGATGCTGGTGGTACACCACTTGTTACACATAGTACCGTTAGGCTAAAGTTGTCAAATCAAACAAACTGTTTTCTGATGTTTAAATAATCTATTCGAACTTCAAGCTTGCAGCCACCCACTCTGATCAATGCCAGCTTCTTTGATAAATCAAAATGATGTACATTATTAAAAGTCATTTGAGAAATCTATGTAGGGGCAATCATTTGTTTGTTAGCATCTTTGTCTAAGACTGCATTGATTCCTTGAAAACGGAAAGCATTTTCGTTTGTACTCATCTCTTTTTTGAAAAAACGTGATTGCAACCTTGAAAAAAAGTTGCTGAATTCTCCTTAGAGAGCAATGAACATACATTTCTTAATGATTTTGCTTTCGATGTCTGGTACTGTCATCAGCCTTTATTTTTCAACGTTTTGTCGATTCCCCTTTTTATGTAAAGGCGTTATCGTGGCAACTTTCCAAGAATCTGGTAATTTCCTAGTCTCTAGACATTTTGCAGTAGTTTATGTAACATGCTGCTGATATTTTTGGACGTTGTTTGAGAAAAAATGGGTGGCAAACCACACGATTCGTTCGACTAAGTGACCTCTAGTGTGGAAATAATACTTGACAGCGTTATATGAGATGTCGAAGTTTTACATTGCCGTGTTCTCTATGACAATGTCGTCTTCGCAGAAAATCTGCTTTGTAGAGAATACTGATCGAAAAAAGTCGTTCAGCAAGTCAACTTTCTCACTGACAATCGTGCTCTGTTTACCATTAACCATTGTGAGTTTTGGTAAGCTGCAGGCTTGATTTAGAAAATTAAAGTGCTTGAAAATTAAGTCAGTGTCTCCTGAACCCAAAACTTTTCCTGATATTCTTTTTGATTCAATTCAAATACTTCAGTGACAACATTTTCCTCTCTTTGAACATACAATTTCCTTGTTAACTGTTTATTTGTTTATATGTCTTCGTATGTTTACCACCTCTCTTTGAATATACATTTTCCTTATGAGGAAGGCTTTCGCTTCAAATTTTTAATTGAGTGCTTCATTTTTTAAGAGATATGCGGTTCAATTTGATATCCAAGGCAGCAGCTGCTTGCGATGCTTCGTTCTTTTTAGAACAAAGAATTCAATCAGATAGTCGATATATGTTTACATTTCTTTGCTCATTTTATTGTGATTTGTCTAACAGTCAGGGTTGATAGAGCGTGAATTCGAGTAGCCATTGATACCTTAATATTCAGCACTGCCAAAGCTCCTAAATTTTTCCACGAATGGTTTGTTCTGATTTACGTTACATTCTGTTAACGAGCGAATACCCTGTAAACCGTGCATACATAAACTTTCCAAACTTTGTATCTCCGTCAACAGTCAGATTTTTTTTTAGAAAGTAAAATGGAGTTTACTTTGTGCACACGTTGTAAAATCATTTTCCTGTGAAAGATTTTCTTGTTCAAATAAGTTTTTTAATTAGTCCTCTTCGCTGCTAGAGCTAATAAATGCCTTCCAGTTCGTTTCTGGAAAGTTTATATTGCCACAGATCAAAACAAGCAACTTAACTTTTTTTGGAATGCTTTTCAGGGGTTATTTGAAGTTTTCGACAGGGTACCTAAGGGGACTTGTTTTCGGAGGATTATAGAATGCGCAAATGATTATTTCAAAACTCTGCAGTTTGAGTTTACAGGTTACGCAAGAGAAAGGAAAAACTCTCTTCGTTTGTTCAGACCTTGTGCTCTCTTTAATGGCAATGAGAATGCCTCGGTGACGATTTTTCTTTTCCACGAGTTCTCTGTCGCTTTTTGGGACAGCAATGTTAGGCCAGAAGTCTTTCCCTTCCTCTGTCTTCTTTCTTCACATTCTCTCTTCTCTCTTCACATTCTCTCTTCTCTGACCTGTCTCTTCTTTCTGTAGTTGTATTATAAAGTAAAATTATTTCTTTCCTATCTTCGCTTTTCAGTTTTGTTCAACAATGAAAATAAATCCGAAAACAGGTCACCGATTTAAAAATAATGATAATTTTTTTATTAGGATAGCTCTTTGAGATACACATCTAACGAATTCAACTTTCAACACAGAACAACCTTTTCTGATTTAGGCCACTGCCTTTAACCGAAGGTTTATTTTTCCAAATAGTGTAATCTGCAACATTAAAGCTTTCAGATGACCCACAAGGAATTATTTTTCAATGAGGCTAGTTGTTGATGGTAGAATCAAGATTTAAGAATTCACGGAGATCATATCGCGTTGATTTTTCTATTGTATAAGTATTAAAATGTAGTCGTGCTTTTTAGCGTTAACTCGGACCCCAGATTTGTTTACTTGTTGATTAGAAGTGCAATAGTACCGCCGTTTTATTAGCGCTACAGTTTTGGACGAAAGAAGCAAAAAATTTGAAAAGCTAATTCACGTAACGTCAGTTTTGACAGGATTGCTTTTTACACTTTATTCCTATTGTCAAAACTGCCCCAGTCGATTGACTCCGTCTGAAATATTTCCTCTCACCGATGTATGTGAAGATATACAACATGCAGAGATTCGATTCCTCAAACATCTACGATAATCAAAAGCCCAAATTTCACAGGGCGGTAAAAAAGACTTTTTGATCTGGTAATTACAATATGCTGAGTCTGTGATCAGGCGCAGATTAATAACACGAGGCGGGCGGGCGGGGGTTGTTGCAACTTCACTTGGCCTCGAGTGCCGATAATTCCAGCTCATTTCTAGTTGTCGTGCCCCTTTAACTTTCATTCATTAAACAACAAAACATTGTCAATACTCGATTCATGTTTCGTTTTATCTCTTCTAAACACAGGAGTAATAGCATGTAAAACGCCGACAATTATTGCTTGAAAATTTGCGGAAACAAAATAATATCAATTGGTTTGCCTTGTTTTCTTCCTTGTGTTTTCCTTTTTTTTTCTTCTCTGTACCTGTTTGCTTGTTTATTTGTTTACTTGTTGTAATGAGAATATAAGGAGGAAACAGTTAAGTTAACAAGCATATGTTATGCACTTGTCATTGTTGTTGTTAACTGTTTATTTGTTTATATGTCTTCGTATGTTTACCTGTTTTTTTTCCAATGGGAATACTACTAATTTTCTCGTCATGCGATAAGCCACTATATGCGTATTGTTAAACCAATCGAAAGAAGGAAAAGGAAGGAAAATTTTGTTTATTTTTTGAGTTTGTAATTTTCTCTTTTTATCTGATTTTATCGGCAATTAATTCTCATTTTCCGCTCATTTCGCGTGTGAAATCGTCGCCTCTTTCTCTCCATAATTCTACAACAAATTTAGTTCTAAAATGTTTGCGCTGAAAACGCGAAGAGCCCTTTACAGAAAAACTTGAATTGAAAGCAACAAACTTAGTCAGAGATAAAAAAAAAATTGCACAGTTTTAGTGCTTTTTGTCTACAGTATAACATACAGTGACTACTGCTATCACAAAGGTAAAGTTCTGATTGATTTACTAACTCAACTAGTTAATAAATAAATGCACAAGTGAAGGAGTCAGCCATTGAATAGCAATAAGTTGCAAAACGGCTACTTAGAAAAGCATTATTCAACTTCAATAACTCTCATTTTGATTGAAAACATTGATTTTGCATAAATTACGCATTTTAACCTTTGATTAACGTTCATAATTAACATTCTTAAATTTTAACTGTTTAGCCGGACATGTTTAAGGGATGCTACTTAAATTGATCGAAATTTCAGAAAAGTTAGTTCAAAACTCGCACTTGCAATTTACATCCTGAGAATTTGAACTAAATAAAGAAACCTCCTCTAGTGAGAGTAGAACGTCTGAAACTGGGAAGATGTGGAGATCAAAAACGACATTTGAATAGTTCGCTTCCCCCGTAATATTTCAGAGAGACTTACGGGGAGAAGTAATTCTTCAGTGAAGTTTTTGGTCCTGTGTTTTCTCATACTCAGCCGCTCAAGACCACTTTCAACCATAATTCTTTCTGGACCGTTGTCCCCTCCCTGCCCTATTAGTTGCCAGCCCATATAATTTAGGCCACATTAATTCACCCCTCCACCATTTATACCGATTTTAATTCTTTTGCTATTGCTTCCATCAACAATCAAAATAGGGACGGAATCGGGGTGAAAGCAACCGTTACTACCACCACGGCCCCCAATCTCCGGGTCGCGCATGAATATCCACAACAGTTATTTCGACAGCCTTATATTGGAACAATTTAATTGTAGTGTCTAGCCCTGCCTCTTGTTAGGCTTTACAAACCACTATTAGATCAAAAACATGCATTAGTCGTAAGTTTTCCTCACCGGCTCTTCAGAACAAAAAACCGAGAGCACATGTGGCACAACAGATTGCTACTTTGGACATTAAACGCATTCCTTAAACTCAAAAAAGTGCGCTCTACCTTTATACTGCCAACCTTGCACCATGCAAAAATATCAATTTCCCAAATAATAATGGTAAACTCAATTTTCATGACCTAATGCAAAAGAAGCAGACTTCTCACCCCTTCATTTCTTCGAGCGTGCCTCGATCTCTCTGTGTGTGTGTGTGTGTGTGTGTGTGTGTGTGTGAGAGAGAGAGAGAGAGAGAGAGAGAGAGAGAGAGAAAGAGAGAGAGGAGAGAATGCGCTAATTTGTAATAGAAAAACTCGAGTGTTCGTTATTTTCATCTTACGTTTCTTTGCGGTCTCTGTTTTTGCTCGTTTCAATTATAAAACTCGAATAAAACACTGGATCTAAACACTTCTAAAGAACTGTGTGTAAGAGAACGAATTTCCATGAACTCATTTTTCATGCATTCCTTTTTTTTAAAACATAAAGATTGAACTTCAATTCCTGTAAACAGTTGATAAAACTCTAGAATAAATTTCAACTCTCCCAAAAATAAAAACAGAAATTTTCCCTACACGATTAAATAGAAAAAGACGTGGGTTATTGCGTAATCTTTTCCTTCAAATAAAACCCGCCTTCCAGTGCTCAATTCATCAATATAATTTTGTTTTCCAGGTCATAAGAATGAAAACTATATCTTGCAACTGTGCTAATTCGAAAGAAAACTTGAAAAATGGATTATTTGCTTTTGCCCAAAAGTCACTTGAAACATTAGATCATGTGGGGTTTTCTGTTTCGCTCCTGATTTCCCTTAATTCCTAACAAAGTTACTCTTAAAGTACTAATCTGATGTTTCGAAAAACAAAATTTTATTTGTGAGTTAGTGTTCTCCAGCAGTCTAAATCACGTTTAAATGGTAAACAGTACAAACAGACAACCAAAATTTTTGAAACTGATTTGAAGCTCTGTATTAAGTTTCCATTCATTGACAAAAGAAGGCATCGTCGAGTTTTTACATGGCAAACGTTTTTGGCTGTTTCTTCTGATGTTCATTTTAGTTGAGGCATAATCATCCGTTGTTCAATCGAGGTAAATTCAGAAAAACGGACAAACATAGATAAAGAGAAAATCCAGATAGTTGCCCAGTATTCCCTAAGGAGCTATACATTCAGTTCAACGTGAAGACGTCATTCGTTTCAGAGTTATTGAATTATTAACATTCCAACCTATTGCTTAAATTGATAAAGGCATGATTAATTTCAACAGATTTCACACAGGACTGAAATTAGTGCTGCTTACGAAAAACTGAACAACTTCCCATAAGGCCGCAGAGGTATACCAAAAACGTCACGGGCAGATTTTTGTACCTCCTGTTCCTTTTTCCTATGTTAATACATTGAAAATACAACAATATTGCACAAAATACTTTGGCAAAATCAGCCAAAATTGAAGCGAGTTGCGCAACCCGTGTCCGCAAAAGTGTCAAAATTTTAACCGTGGAAATGAGATACAAGCTGTGGACCCCCTATTTTTTTCGCGCTATGTATAACAGTTCTTCTCGATTTAGGAATGTCTTTTTCGCACTTAGCGTAGCTGATTTCCGCGCTTAATGTATCCAATTTTTGCACTGAATGTATCTATAATCCACAATTGTGCCTAATTTTGAAAATTTGTTAAAGCTTTATTGATTGATAGCAATTAAAATTGATTAAAAGTGGTTCAAACATAAATAATATACCACATAGGTTTGAAAATCACCACAATATTTTTTATTTGTTTTGAATTGTATGTCGAGAAATTGGATTGACATCACCACATACTTCCAAAAATCTTTTTGTTCTGAGGGATTTTTCAGAAAAAAACTAAGATTTTATTTTGAATTGATACAATGGAGGTTAATAATATACAACATAGGTCTCAAGCTTACCACAGTGTGTTTGTTTGTGTTGAATTGTTGGTCGGGAAATGGGATTGACACCACCACACCATCCAAATTTCTTTGTTCTGATGGATTGTTCAGAAAAAAAGAATGCTTACCCTGGCTAAGATTTGATACTTTTAACGTTGGAGGTTAATAATACATACTCCAAAAATTGATTTCTCATCAAAAAGCTAATTATACCGGCTAAGATTTGATATTGTTCTGATAAGATAAAGTGAAAATTGTTGTTTTCAAACTATGTGATTTGCAGGCTATTCTGGTCAATTACAAACATAATTAAAGGAGGGAAATAGAGCGATAAATTGATGTCTGATAGAAAAGTCTGATATTTTAATAGGGAAACAATTTTCTTAAATTGGAAATAAGCGGCATAAAATATACAGACAATGTTTGTTTACAATATTGAAGACAACAATTTTCGTGTTATTTTCTCCGCACAGGTTGACAGATTGGCAAATTTTTCTGAGCAAATCTAGTATATTGTAATAAAAAATTTTCTCTTGCTCAAATAATGAAGCTTTTGCATGCTCATAAAAGCGCTGAATTACACGCAGTTGCAGATTACGATACATTTAACGCAAAAAATGGATAAAAAATTATAGCAAAATGAATTACAAAACTTTTCACCTAGTTTTCAACTTGAAATTGTCTCAATTTTGCAAAAACGGTAAAACCACTTTTGCAAAAAATATCTGCTGAGCTTGTCTCCTAAATTTGCTCATTTTATGCATCTACTTTCCTAGCAAATTTTACAAAGGCGGAACTTTTGGGGCATACTTCTGCGTCGTATTGCCAACTGTATCGTCTCTCTAAAAATGTTTGCAGTATTTTTTCCAAAATTGTCTTTCAATTTATAGCTAATGAACTTTTAACAGTTAGCGGTTATGTTTTATTGATGTACAGAAGAGTACAAATGATATTGTGATAAAAATCAGAAGAAACGGATAAATTTATGTTGCCAAATCTATTTTTAAAACAAGCAATTAAAATGCAAAATTTCCTTTTTGTGTTTTTACTTTGGTCAGCGAGTGAATACCATTTTATGATCCCAATTGTATCCTAATAGAATTCAAACATCGAGGGAACTGTTTTCTTATTAGATTAGTTTGACTCAATAAAAAAAACAAAAACAAATATCATAATAGAAATAGCTAGTTTTTTCAGCATTCAATTTTCTTTATATCGGCACTAATTAGCAATCCTGTATGCATAATTCATAGCAATTCTATTTTGCGAAAAAAAAAATTAATTTAATTCAATTTGAACTTGTCTCACGCGAAAACCTCAAGACACATTCTACTAAAAAGTTCTACAGCTTTTGTACTCCATTTTAGGTGTTCTGGTGAGTGAGTTCGACTAAACGTTCAGTTTTTAAACTGAAATATAAATTAAACTAAAAATGATTTTCCGAAGAATATTTTTGACCCTTGGACCACACAATCTCAATTAAATAAAGTAAAAAAACGGTTCTCGGGTTTTTTTTCTGTGATTTCAAATATGTTTCACATCAATCTCTCATGTTCTAGGGGTTTTTGTTTACTTGAAACGCGGTAATATTATTTCATCTATTGCAATTTCAGTGTAGTTTATAACTTTTGTTTCTCATTTACTTTCATTTTTGTTTCTGAATTTCAAAAATCATAAACTCTTTTTTTAGAAAAGAACTCTTAAAAACAGTAAGTTTTAAGATCAAAATAAATGGCTGGGAATAAAGTTCACATAAACAGAGTTTTCCGAAATTTTGTGGTAAAAAAATTATCAATCTTTTCTTTTAATTGGTGCGAAACCACTATTTGGATAATTTAAACGTTTGAGGTGAAATTCATGATTTTAATTGACAGTTCAATTTAGTTTCAAATTTTAACATTATTAGGCTATGCTTTTTAGTTCACTGCACATAGTGTTGTTTTTAGAGACTCAATTTGTTTCTTGATGGCAAAATTTTGGTCCAATATGAGAAAAATGATTTTGCGCACAATTTTGGTTTTAAGAAAGCTTTAAATCACTTTTGCATGCTCAAAAGCGTGCGTTAAATTAGACACAATTGCTGATAAGAATACATTTTATTGCGAAAAAAAAATTAATCTGAGCAAAGTTCACCTAAAAGACTTTTGGGCATACGTCTGCGTCGTAATGCACACGGTATTGTCTCTCTAAAGAGGCTTTTCTCAGTATCTTCTCTGCCAGCTTCTCCTAGTTTAAAGCTGATGATCTTTTAACTTTGGGGAGTTATGTTTGATTGATGTACAGAACAAATGATATGGTAAAAAACCCAGACCAAATTTCTATTTTTTGATGGCTAAATCTGGTCTCAAAACAAGCAATTAAACGTGCAAAATTGACTTTAGTGTTTTTTCCTTGGTCAGTGAGTGTACAGTCTCTTGTGATCCCAATTGTATCTTTTTAGAATTCAAACATCGACGGAATTGTTTTCTTTTGCCTGAATCAACAGAAGAAAAAGCAATAATATTACAGAAATGGCTAGCTTTGTCAGCAGTAAATTTTTCTTTAAATCGGTACGAAGTAGCAATCCTGTAAGCAAAGTTGATAACAGTTCTATTTTGCTAAAATTCCAAATTAATTTAATTCAATTTGAACTTGTCTGAGGCGAAGACGTCAAAACACATTCTATTAAAAATTGTAGAGTTCTTTTACTCACTTTTACGTGTTCTGGTGAATGAGTTCGGCTAAACGTTCAATTTTTAGACTGGAAAATAAATTAGGTTTGAAAAGATTTTCTGAAGACTATTTTTGACCCTTGGACCACTCAACATCAAATAAAAAAATTTTGAATAAATGGTTCACTGGTTTTTTTCTGCGATTTCAAATATGTTTCACTACCTCTCATGTTTTAGGCGTTTACTTGTAACGCGGGTAGATTAATTCATCTATCGCAAATTAATAGCAACTTCAGTGCAGTTTATAACTTTTGTTTCTGATTTACTTTCCTTTTCGTTTCCTAATTTCAAAACAAGTACACGTTTTTTTTTGAAAATTTCTGACGACAATAACTACTGAGATCAAAATAAACTGACTGAGAATAGAGTTTGTATAAACAGACAGTTTTTCGAATCATATCGGATTCTCATACTTTTCTTTTCATTGATGCAAAACAACTATTTGTATAATTTAGACTTTTGAGGCGAAATTCATGATTTTAATTTATAGTTCAATTTAATTTCAAGTTTTAATAATATTAGGCTGTGCTTTTGTGTTCACTGCACATAGTGTTGTTTTTAGAGACTCAATTTGTTTCTTAATGGCAAAATTTTGGTCCAATATGAGAAAAATGATTTTGCGTGCAATTTTGGTTTTGATAAAGCTTTAAATCACTTTTGCATGCTCAAAAGCGCGCGTTTAATTGCTGATAAGGATGCAATTTATTGCGAAAAAAATAATTAATCTGAGCATAATTCAACTAAGAGACTTTTCGCCGAGTCTTCAACTTGAAATTGTCTCTCTTTTGCAGAAATGGTAGGACCACTTTTGCGAAAATTATCCACTAAGCTTGTCTCCTAAATTTGGTCATTTTTTGTATCTATTTCTTTAGGGAGTTTTACAAAGGCTGAATTTTTTGGGCATACCTCGGCGTCGTAATGCTAACTGTATTGTCTTTCTAAAAAGGTTTTCTAAGTATCTTCTCTGCCAGCTTCTAGTTTAAAGCCAATGATCTTTTAACTTTGGGAGGTTATGTTTGATTCATATACAGAACAAATGATATGGTATAAAAACCCAGACCAAACGACTAAATTTATGTTGGCTAAATCTAGTTTCAAAACCAGCAACTAAACATGAAAAATTGACTTTAGTAATTTTTCTCTTGTCAGTGAGTGGACAGCATTTTGTGATCCCAAATGTATCTTTTTAGAATTCAAACATCGACGGAATTGTTTTCTTCTGCCTGAATCAATACAACAAAAACCAACAATATTACAGAAATCGCTAGTTTTGTCAGCAGTCAACTTTCCTTAAATCGGCACAAAGTAGCTATCCTGTACGGAAAATTTATAGCAATTCTATTTTGCTAAAAATTATAAATTAATTTAACTCAATTCTCACGCGACGACGTCAAAACAGATTCTATTAAAAATTGTAGAGCTTTTTTACTGCCTTTTACGTGTTCTGGTGAATGAGTTCCACTAAATATTCTGCTTTTAGACTGAAATACAAATTAAACTTCAAATCTTTTTCTGAAAACCATTTTTAAATTTGGATCACTTAACCTCAAATAAAAAACGAAAATTGGAACAAATGGTTCTCTGGTTTTTTCATCTCGGTGATATAAAACATATTTTACAGCCTCTCGTGTTTTAGGCGTTTTTGTTTACATGAAACACGGGCTGACTATTTCATCTATTGCAAGTTTAATGCAATATATATTCTTTTTTCTCAACTACATTCATTTTTTTTCTCATTTTCAAGAAACAAACACGTTCTTTTTTTAAAATTCTTGAAAAGAATAACTTTTGAGATCAGATTAAATGACTGGGAATAGAGTTCGAATAAACAAACAGTTTTCCGAATTTTTGTGGTAAATAATCATCAAACTTTTCTTTTCATTGGTGCAAAACAACTATTTGGATAGTTTAGACTTTTGCGGCGAAATTCATGATTTTAATTTATAGTTCAATTTAGTTTCAAATTTTAACAATATTAGGCTATGCTTTTTAGTTCACTGCACATAGTGTTGTTTTTAGAGACTCAATTTGTTTCTTAATGGCAAAATTTTGGTCCAATATGAGAAAAATGATTTTGCGTACAATTTTGGTTTTGATAAAGCTTTAAATCACTTTTGCATGCTCAAAAGCGCGCGTTAAATTGCTGATAAGGATACAATTTTTTGCGAAAAAAATAATTATTCTCAGCAAAATTCAACTAAAAGACTTTTCGCCGAGTCTTCAACTTGAAATTGTCTCTCTTTTGCAAAAATAGTAGAACCACTTTTGCGAAAATTATCCACTAAGCTTGTCTCCTAAATTTGGTCATCTTTTGTATCTATTTCTTTAGCGAGTTTTACAAAGGCTGAATTTTTTGGGCATACCTCTGTGTCGTAATACACTCTATATTGTCTCTCTAAAGAGGTTTTCTCAGTATCTTCTCTGCCAGCTTCTACTAGTTTAAAGCCAATGATCTTTTAACTTTGGGAGGTTACGTCTGATTCATGTACAGAACAAATGATATGGTAAAAAAAACCCAGACCAAACGGCTAAATATATGTTGGCTAAATCTAGTGTCAAAACAAGCAACTAAACATGCAAAATTGACTTCAGTATTTTTTCTTTGGTCAGTGAGTGCACAGCATTTTGTGATCCCAAATGTATCTTTTTAGAATTCAAACATCGACGGAATTGTTTTCTTTTGCCTGAATCAACACAAGTAAAGCAATATTATTACAGAAATGGCTAGTTTTGTCAGCAGTAAATTTTGCTTTAAATCGGCACGAAGTAGCAATCCTGTACGCAAAGTTGATAACAGTTCTATTTTGCTAAAAATTACAAATTAATTTAATTCAATTTGAACTTGTCTCACGCGAAGACGTAAATACACATTCTATTAAAAATGAAAATTCTTTTACTGGCTTTTACGTGTTCTGTTGAATGAATTCGGCTAACCGTTCAATTTATAGACTGAAAAGTAAATAAATTTGAAATGATTTTCTGAAGAATATTTTTGACCCTTGGACCATTCAACCTCAAAAAAAACAAAAATTTGAACAAATGTTTCCCTGGTTTTTTTTCTGTGATTTCAAATATGTTTCACAACAACCTCTCATGTTTTAGGCGTTTACTTGAAACGCGGGTAGATTATTTCATCTATCGCAATTTCAGTGCAGTTTATAACTTTTGTTTCTGAATTACTTTCCTTTTTGTTTCCTAATTTCAATACACATACACGTTTTTTGTTGAAAAATTCTGACGACAATAACTATTGAGATAAAAAAACTGACTGAGAATAGAGTTTGAATAAACAGTTTTTCGAATCATGTCGGATTCTCAAACTTTTCTTTTTATTGGTGCAAAACAACTATTTGGATAACTTCGACTGTTTGAGGCAAAAATCATGATTTTAATTGACAGTTCTATTTAGTTTCAAATTTTAACAATGTTAGGCTTTTCTTTTGTGTGCACTGTTTTTTTTTTGTTTTTAAATGGCAACTTTTCGTCCAATATGAGACAACTGATTTTCCGAACTATTTTTGTTTTAATATGACAACAGCTCGCACAAGATTAGTGTGAAACTGAAATGCACAGATTGAAAAGCCATTTTGGGTTTATAGTTCGGCTGATTACTATTTAATTCGAAGAGAGGTCTTTTAAAATATGCTTTCAAATCAGACAAAGAGTAAACTGTAATCCTGAATGAAATAGGGTTATACAAAATTATTTGGATGACGTCACTGATTTCTGGATTTAAGAACCATGCTACCATTGCATGTTATATACTTGTTACTATTGTTGACCTTTTCTAGGTCACGGTATTCAAAAACCTCTTTGTGTATAGACCAGAACGAAAACCTCTGTGAATTTTGATTATGAAATATTTGAGAATCAGTAATCTGATAAACTTATTTCAGACCTTGAAACGCTTCCCAACGACCTTTTATAGCAACAATCAATTGTTGATATGAAACTTGATAATTACACAAGAACTAATAATGCCATTAAAAGCCAGGCTGAACGTTCCGACCCCACTGTTAGTGAGCTGGAAACTATAAGTTCAACTGGTTTTTTTGTTCAGTCAATCTTGGCCAATCAATACATTTATCGTAGAAAGTATAGAGTAGCATCACTAGAAATTTTGTCATGCGTAGAGTGTAGAATTAAAACGTTTTTTAATTTGTCTTTTTCGAGGAGTTATCAAGGTTAAAATTCTTTGGACATTTTACTTTTCACTCCGATTTTGCTCACTTTTTGGTCGTTTTTGAGAAATTTGTGTTATTTATGCTCAAGTATGTTACTAGCATAAACATTTCTGCGTTTTGGCAGCATTGAACTGATAACCAGGAAATTATTAATCTCCTCGTGATTTTTTTTAGAAAACAGCTTTGGAGTTCAACATAGAATTCCAACTTTTAGAGCTAGTTGTTATACACGTGGGGCTATTTGACATTTGTTTTTGCTTTCGTGACTTTCTTGCGAAATGGTCTAAAGGCGATGTATGTGTTTTCAATGTACAAAGATACATGTCTCAATCTAAATGTGGGCAACTAATATTTTTTTGACTTTGACATTGTATATTTATTAAAAATATCAAACTTTGTGAATTTTGCCCTTTTTGTTTTTAGTGTTTTGTTAAATACTGACAGGGTCCCATTGAAGTTTAAGTGAGGTTCAAACGAAATTGTACTATGTATTCAGTTAAAAGATTATGGCATTGACTACATTGAAAATATTCTCTATTGACTATAATTGTTGTTAATTTTTTGTAATTATTATCACAGTGTGAGCATTGAACACTCATATTGATTTCTATAGTGTCATAAAAGATACATTTAATTTTTCATTTATTTTTAAATAGTTTTTAAGGCTCTGACGCCAATTGTTTTAAAAAAACTAATTGAGCTGAAATTCTGACCGTTTCTGTTGTCATTTTTGTTGTCTTGCCCCCCAATCTCCTTAATTAAAATCTGCAAGAAAATAAGAACAATAGACAAATCTAAGTTGATTTTCGATTCATAGCTCATGGTAGATATGCAATAGACGTTGCTGATTTTGCGAAAATTTGGAAGATTGTCGAATTTTGACTTTATTTTTTCTTCCAGTTTCTTCTCACCTATGCTTATCTTTGACAAGACGGATTGTCATTCTATGGATGCGTAACTGCAAGTTCATGGATTTTAAAGTTCTAATGGCTAATTGGTTTTAAGTTCTGCTTCGAAAACATTAGTAAAATAAAGAACTAGTTTTTATCCATTTGTAAATTAAACTCCCTAACACGAGGTTCTAGATGATTCCTTCTGTAATTTATAAGAATTTGCTTCTCTTATTTATTTTGACTTTCTGGTAATACTATAAGGTCTGCTTAAATTCATCTACATTGGTGTTAGTATTGTCACCTTAGTGTTCATCTGCTTTGGTGTTCTTGTAAGTGTTGTTGCTCAGAATATATGTGAATTTTTGCTGTTTTTTGTTTTGTTTCGTACTTGTCCGATTTTCTAGAACACAAACGCGTTTTTATAAATTTTATTTTAAGGATGAAATGTGTTTTAGATTTTGGCACCAGGTCATTTTGAAGACATTGGAGTTCTCTCTTTTTGCACCTTTCTTTTTTGCTTATGTGGTTCATATGATTCAATAACCAGTTTGTTAGATCAATCATTTGACAAGCTGATCAGTTCCATTAGAGAACCTGATTTACCCCACAGACTTGCCTCGTGATCATCTGGCTTGGATAAATTCTTCTTAGTTTTGATCTAATTTATATTGAGAAGAGAGTGCATTGGTCATTCTATTGACTTCTGCTGACACTTACAAATCTGAATTAAGAACTTATTTTCTAATCGAAATTAATTAGAGACCACGGAAGCCTGATAATTAGGTAGTTTTTAATTAAAAGTCATTACTGTTTGCAATTTAGTTTGAAATTGGCGTATAAGTTGAATGGATCTCAGCTTTTGTTGTTAAGTAAAACTAATTGCTAACTTCATCTAAAAAAAATTCAGCTTGACAAGATGGCATTATTTCTGAAATCATTTCTTCCGTTGCGTTTGTTGTGTTCTTTCTATTGAATTCAAAAAGTTTGATCTCAGCAATAACAACCCCTTTCGTTTATCCGCCTGTCCATTTTTAGGAATCTTTAGGAATCTATCAAAATTTGATGTCAAAATTTTAACAATTTTTTAATTTGAAGGTAGTGTATCTGTACTTTAACTGGAAGACAATCAGGGCTAGAATGTCGATGAGCGAGCAGGTGGGCATATTAGGTGCCATTGCAAATTAGAGAGCGCCCTTATTAAACTATTTTCTTAGAGTGAAGTTTGATTGTGCTCATATGAACACTGATTCAAACCTCATTTCACATATCAATAGTTAGCAAAAAGTTCTGTTAATGGAGTCCAGGTTTTCCAGGAGTCCAAAATCTGCTGCAGATCAAGAACCTATATATTGCGTACAAAATTGACAAATAATAAAAAAGTTTTAAACTAGTTCTTAGGTTTAAGAAAATGGTCAGAGAGTTTGGTTACATTCTTCATTTTGAAATATTCACAGTCTTAAATTTATCCAAAAAATTAGAATAACCATGACATAAATGTTTTGTGGATGTAGTGCAACATGTTTAACTTCAATATGTAGAAAGAACAATAATCTTATGTGTACCTTTTACAAAAAAAAGAAATTTTGAATTCAATTTGAACAAAAAAAATGTTATTTCAGCACACTGTAGTGAACTTGGCAGTCTTAAATTTTTCCTTAAAACGTGAATGGTGAATCGAAGTCTATTTAAATAACAAAAGAACAATAACGATTCTGAACCACTAATTAAGGCACCAAAATGTTATACATGCTATTTTTTGTTTGTTTGTTAGTTGCGCAGAGCTTTTGTTTGATTTCTTAACTGATGTTATTCTGAAATCTATGTTTTGAGATGACAATTCTATCCACTTTGTAAAATTATTTTACAGTTTTCAGTTTAAGGCTAAGTCACTTCTTTTTCTTGACTTCAGCGCCTCTTTTGCTAGGGAGAGGAATGTCAAATAGTTGGGGGTCGGAGCTATTTTAGAGACAAGATGAACAATTTTTTCACACCTCCTTTTTGATTTCCGATTGGAGGGCAATTTGGTTAATTGAATCATTCAATTATCTAAACTATGTCCTCTCGTTGAAAGTAACTCCCAATAATTTACCAAAGTTTTGAAGACTCGAAATGGCCCAAAAGAAGGAAGCGTCCAATATATAAAACATACGTCCTCTATGAATGTGAGCATTGAATTTACTTGTTTTACACCAGGTTGAGTCAAAAACAGCATATTTGAGGAGCATTGCTTTTCGCGATAGAAAGCGTTCGAAGTAAAAAAAACATAGCAGGACAAGTCCTGACGTACAATTCAAAGAATTTTCATTGACTAAAAAAACTAGACCTAAAACGGACTATGAATGGATTGGAAAAACCATTTAGAAAAAATCCGATCCAAAAAATTGAAAAAACAGTAAAAATCAAAGTGAAATTGCCGCATGTGAACAAAAAACCACTAGCGAATTTTTGTTCAAACACCGTTTTCTCACTCTACTTTAAATTTAGAGCGAAAAAATTTCACGCCGCAAAACCACTCGCTTTTTCGCTCCATTTCCTGTTTCGGCGTGACCAAAATCACTACTCCAATTTGACTTCAAAAATCATGAAAATGTGTGAACAGATCTTAAAAAAAAACATAGCAGGACAAGTCCTGACGTACAATTCAAAGAATTTTCATTGACTAAACAGAAAACTAGACCTAGAACAGACTATGAATGGATTGGAAAAACCATTTAGAAGAAAATCCGATCCAAAAAATCGAAAAAACAGTAAAAATCAAATTGAAATTGCCGCATGTGAACAAGAAACCACTAACGATAAAGCGAATTTTTGTTCAAACACCGTATTATCACTCTACTTTAAAATTAGAGCGAAAAAAATTCACGCCACAGAACCACTCGCGTTTTCGCTCCATTTCCTGTTTCGGCGTGACCAAAATCACTACTCCAATTTGACTTCAAAAATCATGAAAATGTGTGAACAGATCTTAAAAAAAAAAACATAGCCGGAAGAATTCCGGAAACGACTCGAAGTAGAAATCTGACTATTCTCACTAATCAGATGCATCACCAGCATATTACCAATCGACAGAGAGTGTAACCCATTCACAAAGAAAAGACTGGAGAACTGGAAACTTGACAACGGACGAAATCAAAAAATAATATTCTCTAAAAATCCAAACAAAATTCTGTACAAAAAGATAACATGCAGCTTCCCATCCATAAATCATAGAAATCAATTAGTTATATATTTGGCTAGATCAATCGTCCACCTACTACTTGTAGAGAAACGTTAAACAACAAACTAAAAAAAGACTAAGAAAAACTCTTTAACGAATTAGAGTTTTGTATAATTTGTTTAAATGAAAACTGCCCTGCTAAGCCTTCAAGTACAAATTCATAGTATCAGCACCCACAAAAATCCTCCTTTTTGAGAAAAAGTTACCAACAAAAAGCATTAAATTGGAAGATATAGGCAAAAAACTTAGAAAAAACACAAAAAGTGGCCGAAATTTGCTCTGATTTACAAAATTTTCTTTAACAAAAACAACTCTAAACTAATATCAATCAAAATGAGAGATATCCAAAAGAGCTACAACAACTGACTTCCACTAGAAAACTACCCAAATGCTATCAAAGGTTGAGGAAGAATAGAAACGACATTTAAAACCAAATTGATTTAAAAAAAAAACGAGAAATAAGGTGGTTTTTAAATTTTACAAAAAACAAAGCCAAATAAAGTTACTTTGAGCAAATAGAGCAACGAAAGGCTCACGAAATAATGTGCAGGTCATAGCAAGCTAAAAAAATTGTCTACGATTGAAAAAAAAACGAAAAAAAGCAAAAATTTAAATAAAGTGGTTAAAAAATTCTCAATTTTTCTGTCAATTTTCTTCAGAAAAAATGTTTTATACCAACAAAATTGTAGTCAATTTGTATCCCTGATATTCCTTGATTAACGAGCTTCTATGCAAATTGCACTTAAAGCAGTAAAACAAAACAAAAGGCCAAAATACATTAAAATTGGTCGAAAAATCAGCAAAACTGATCAAAAACTTCCAAATTTGCATAAAACTCAAATTAACTACTTGAAACCTTCAATCCCTATCAGAACGAGCCCAAATCCAATACAATATCATAATCAAACCTCATAAACAAGAAAAATTGCAAAAAAAACTGCTTTTAAAAGCCGCACGTGAACAAAAAAATTTCGCTCGCTCAGCGAAAATTTTTTCACACATCAATTTCTCAATCTCTCAAAAACAGCGGTATGAACAAAAAACCACTCTCTTTTCGCTCCCCTCTTCACTTTTGTTCAGCAGCAAAATCACTCCAAATTTTTTCACGCGTTTCATTTCCCGCTTCAAAATTCACTCCAATAAAATTGATTAAAAAAAAAAACATAGCCGGAAGAATTCCGGAAACGACTAGAAGGAAAAAACGAACGCCCCTAACAAACATAAAACTTATTCTACTGATTGACCAAAATAACTAACATAATGCTTATCCTACTGAATAACACTTGTCACTTTAAAACAAAAAAAAAGAAAAAGAACAATGAAAAAGTAACTGACCAGAAAAGACGATAAAGCACGTGATAAAAATTTTACATTGAGTTGCAAGTTTAAAAACAACTTTTGGCGAAAACCCGTGAAATAGGTTTAGTTTAATTTTGTTGAATCACTGCTATTTGAGACAAAAACCAAACACAAATTTCAAGTAGAATAAACGAAGGTAAAAGAAAGGAAATGAAAAACAAAACCAAAAAAATTGGCCACAAATAATGAATAAAATACCATTATGCTGAAATCAAATCAATATTTCAAAAAACTTTTAATACTACATCTGGTCAAGTGTCCACCAATCCAAATCATCGTTTATTTATATGAGTAAAAACGAAGAACGAAAAAAATAGAAAAAAAGTTAGTGTTTAAGAAAAGTTAGTGATATTTGTCATTGAAAAATGCACTAAATATATTTCAACAAAACCTCTAGAAAAGCTCCTATCAAAAGCTAGACCACTAAAAACTGGCAAAAAGCAGACAATCAGAAGAACTCAGCAAAAACTCCAAAAAAACACGAAAATTTGCGGAACTCTTCATAAAAGTTACTCAATTATCTTTAACAAAATGATTCAAAACTGAAATCAAAATCATCAACACGCATCAAGGACAACTAATTTGGACTATAGGCATCCCCAAATGCTATAAAAAAGTGAAGAACACAAAGGGCATTTAAAAAAAATTGAAAAAAAATATCATAGAAAAAATTGAGTTTTTTTTTAATTTCACGGGAGCACATAGACCCAAAAAACGTTAATTGGAGCGAATTAGTACTGGAAGACTTCGAAAACAATAGGAAAGTCGAAGAGGCTGAAAAATTTTTCTAAGTTTAGAAAAAAAAACGAAAAACAGCAAAAAAATAAGAAAAATAATTACAAATTTTTCAGTTTATTGTCATTTTTCTGAACAAAAAAATCGTTTCCAACCTAAGAGAATGTAATCACTTGGTATCTAAGAACTCAGTTACTAACATGCGTCTATTCAAAGCCATTACAAAGCATTATAACAAAACAAAACGCAAAAAATTGCTAAATATCGCCTAAAATTCAGCAAAATAGCTGAAAAACCAGCAAAATGGTATAAAAATCTTATTAATGACCAAAAAATTGCGAACCACTATTAAAACAACCCTAAGCATCACACAATATCATAATCAGACCTCTAAACCAAAAAAAAAACAAAAAAACGGTTTTAAAAAGCCGCATGTGAACAAAAAAATTTCGCTCGCTTAGAGAAAATTTTTTCATACATCAATTTATCGCTCTCTCAAAAACAGCGGTATGAACAAAAACCACTCTCTTTTCGCTCCACTCTTCAATTTTGTTCAGCACAAAAACCACTCCAAATTTTTTCACGCGTTTCATTTCCCGCTTTAAAAATCACTCCAATAAAATTGATTAAAAAAAAAAAGGACTTCTCCAATACTCCTCTTCGAGTCGTAAAAAGGACTTCTCCAATACTCCTCTTCGAGTCGTAATAAAAAGACAGCGCCCCAATACAATTCAAATTCTTTGAATTGTAAAAAGACAGCGCCCCAATACAATTCAAATTCTTTGAATTGTAAAAAACATCGTTTGCTATAGAAAGGTTAGAGCAAATACAAAATGGTGAACTATGCTCTCAAGGCGCTGCTCTCTTCAAAAACTACGTGCTTAGATGAGATTCGACGTAAAGTTTACTCATCCATAGTTCAGACCAAATGGGTATCTTATAAAACCCTTAACATTTGAAATCAGAGGAAATATAGATCATTTCTTAATTGGAAATCTCATAACAGCAAAACCTAAGAATAACACACCTGCATAAAATTTTGAACCATCTTTTTGTACACAGCGTTGTAACAAGCAAATCAATAAGAAACTATTGATAACTAACAGATTCAACAGACTAACAGATAACTAACAGACTATTGATAACTAAGCCATCAGTTTTGTTTTTTCTTGCATTTTGAAAACATCTTTTTACAAACTATCTTTTTAAAAAACAATCTTTTTAAAACTTTGCTAACCCAGTTTTAGAACTCACAGAGAATCTAGTCATGCAGAGACAATTTCTGCTCAAAAATTGAGCTCATAAATTATAATATAAGAACTCTTTCAATGACGCTTTCCAATTGTTTATTATCCAGAAAAAAAAGAAAGCAAAAACCGAAACATGAAAATTTTGCATTGATGTAGAATTATTGCCTCGAAAACAAGAACAGCACTTCATTTTTGTTCATTCACTCAACTTCTGCGGATTTCAACTTAGCATTGTTTCCATTTTGTAATGAAAATTCTTTTTCTGATTATCCGACATATTTTATAACCAAATTATTGAATGCCTCTTTGAGTAGAAAACGTTTAACGCAAAGATTACGCTTCAAAATAGCGCTAAAAATTTAAAAAACTGCGAAATAATCCTGGTATCAGCGTTTAAATATTTTTTTGATTGGTAGAAAATCTTCATTAGTACCCTGGGGATAAAGACATACTAAAGCACAAGGCAGTGCATTAGGAGGAACAAGGAAATTGGTTAGTTTTTCACATTAAAGAACAACAATTTGTAACAAGTTAGAGGACGATTTTCATTGATCAGTTTGAAAACTCATTATCAGTCTGTTCAGCAACATTAATTCTTTGTTATTAAACAAACAGAAGCTACAATCACAAAGAGAACACAATGATTACTAAAAAATGATGTAAAATAAAAATGAAATTTAAGTAATTAATTTAAATGAATTTAGGCAGCTTAGTTTTCTAAACTGCATTTTAAAACAAAACGAAAACTTAGTATCAAGCAGAGCTGCCAGTTGCGAAAATGATATTTTAATTAATGCAAAACAAGTTCAAAGAAAAGAGAATTTTTTTGTTAATTTTTTTCCTGTCGAACTTTTTTTATTATATTAATTTGCTCGAATAATTGTTTCATAATTTAATTTTTTTCACTTGAGTTCTAATCTTTCAGTGTTTGTTAGAAAATCTCGGTAATGATGTAATTTTTGATTAAATTTATACAAATTCAGTTAGAAAGCGACTCAAAACAGCGAAAAAAAAATCATTTGGAATAGCCGTCCTTGAAAATATTTACATGGACGCTTACCATCACTATTTATACACTGAAGGATATCTTCATGTATAGCGTGCAACTGAGCTCACAGTTTGATCTAGCAGCGTACAACTTTTTGACTTTCAGTCAAGACTATTGGACATCACGATTTTATTAGCAAAACTAGCACTGCCCAGATTTATCCTGATAGCAAGAAAATTAAAATTAACTTCAAAAATGTACCTTAACAACTCAAATACATCAAAAAAAAATTTCAAGGTTCGGATTAATTCAATGTTGGTGTGGTATTGAAACAGTAATTGTTTTTGGAGGATTTATGCAAAGTAAAACTGGAGAACAACAAGCAAATGGTTTGGCACAATATATCGATGAACCAGAACCCATTGATTTCAACTATCAAAAATTACTTGACTATTAACCAACATTTGCTCTCTGCCAAGAAACAGATTAAAAGAATCAGAAAATACCTAACAAAACGAAAAAGAAAACTCACATCTCTTTTACATTTTTTACTTAATTGAAGTTGGCCCAAATTATTTTTTCTGCAAACATATTAATCGAAAAGCACAACATGATATCCACGAGTTAAAAGAAAATTGGGTTTTAGCGCTTTTTCTACAAGTCAAACATAGCGTTTCAATACAGCGTAAAAATGTGTGAAAATTGTTGAGGTTATATAGTTTTGTATATTAGGCCAAATTTTCGTTTATTAGTTGATGAAGATTTCTGAAATTTCTGTAATATCCTAATATCTACCCACTGGAGGTTTAAAAAATCGTTTTAACGCTGATTGATGAGCGCTCTCCACTGA
Organism: Convolutriloba macropyga; assembly: GCF_964194025.1. Lineage (NCBI taxonomy): Eukaryota > Metazoa > Xenacoelomorpha > Acoela > Convolutidae > Convolutriloba > Convolutriloba macropyga. The sequence continues at coordinate 39,597,308 of NC_134470.1, read as the reverse complement.
TGATTCTCTTCTGTTGCTCAGTGAAAAAGACTTAAAAAATTATTTTGATCACCGTTTCAATATCGATCAAAAACAGTTTTTATCATAAAGGGATCTTCAACAAAATCAATTTTTCTTGTCAAGTGGATCGTAAAATATCCCTATAAAAATGTTTTGGTCTTTGAATCTGGGCGGTAAAAAGGCAGAAGTTCAACTCATGCCTCCCCAAAAGCTAAAACTAAGATATGCATTGTTATGTCCAGAATTTTTTCTGCCATTTTTTTCTCAAACAGCAAAACTGGACAACTGATTCCATCGGAAAAAGGAGGAATTTAACTAGATGCAGATGTGAAAGGAAGTAAGAGCAGATAACGAGTAGCTAGAAGACTAGCTTTGACATCAAATCTTTTAAATATAGTAGAAGAGTAAAACACACATCAAATTTAGTTCTCTTGTTGTCTACTGTTTCTGATCCCAAAAAAGTTGTCAGAAAAAATGAACATTCAAGCGTTTGCTTTTGATAGCAGCATTATTTTTCCGGGCTGTGAGTATTTTATCCGTAGCAAATGAAAAGCAAATAAATTGCTTTAATTTCCTAATTGCTATTAGAAATTCAAAACACAATCGAAAGAACAAGCAAAAATATCTCCTGATAAATTCAGTTACCAAATTTACCGAAGTTACTAAATACTTTTTTTCGCAAACTTATATTTTTCTACTCTTCTTTTTTGATTTCTCTCGAAGAAAAAAAGAGGCAATTCTCTCGAAGAAAAAAAGAGGCATAATTTGCACTTTAAATACAATGCCTCGAAGAATACAAACGAAATTTAAAAAGTCTACAATTTTTTAATCAAAATGTTGTTTTTAATTTTTACGATACTGTTGTTCTGGCTGTGGTGGCACATTTCTAGCTCAATTCCGTTTCGCAAAATGAAAATACAACCCTGTTACTCAGCATTTCGGCAGCGTTTCTTTGGTTGCCTTTAATTTTTTACACATGTAAAAATTTAAATTTTGTGCGAACAATTTTGAGGATGAAATATACATTTTTTCAGAATTTTGTCTGCTGTAAGCAGCATGCTCACTACTACACAACAAAACAATGCGTGCTAGCCTATTTTATGTATAAGCACCGAAAAATAACTGAAAGAGTTTCGAAGTAACTGCTCAGATGTTTTAGCTAACATTTTGGTTTGGAATAAATTTTCAAGTAAATTAGTTTTCAAGGTTCGGTTTTAAATAAGTTTTCAAGGTTCGGATTAATGCAATGTTGGTGTGGTATTGAAGCAGTAATTATTTTTGGAGAAATTTTGCAAAGTAAAACTGGAGAACAACAAGCAAATGGTTTGGCACAATATATCGATGAACCAGAGCGCATTGATTTCAACTATCAAAAATTACTTGATTATTAACCAACATTTGCTCTCTGCCAGGAAACAAATAAAAGAATAAAAAAAACACCTAACAAAACGAAAAGAAAACTCATATCTCTTTTACATTTTTTACTTAATTAAAGTTGGCCTAAATTATGTTTTCTGCAAACATATTAATCGAAAAGCACAACATGATATCCACGAGTTCAAAGAAAATTGGGTTTTAGCGCTTTTTCTACAAGTCAAAGATAGCGTTTCAATACAGCGTAACAAGTATGTGAAAATTTTTGAGGCTAAATAGTTTTTGTATATTAGGCCAAATTTTCGTTTCTTAGTTGATGAAGATTTCCGAAATTTCTGTAATATCCTAATATCTACCCACTGGAGGTTTAAAAAATCGTTTTAACGCTGATTGATGAGCACTCTCCACTAATGATTCTTTTCTGTTGCTCAGTGAAAAAGACTTAAAACAGAGAGAAGAAAAAAATTTATTTTGAACACCGTTTCAATATCGATCAAAAACAGTTTTTATCATAAAGGGATCTTCAACGAAACCAATTTTTCTTGTCAAGTGGATCGTAAAATATCCCTATAAAATATTTTGGTCATTGAATCTGGGCGGTAAAAAGGCAGAAGTTCAACTCATGCCTCCCCAAAACCTAAAACTAAGATATGCATTGTTATGTCCAGAATTTTTTCTGTCATTTTGTTCTCAAACAGCAAAACTGGCAAACTGATTCCATCGGAAAAAGGAAGAATTTAATTAGATGCAGATGTGAAAGGAAGTAAGAGCAGAAAACGAGTAGCTAGAAGACTAGCTTTGACATCAAATGTTTTAAATATAGTAGAAGAGTAAAACACACATCAAATTTAGTTCTCTTGTTGTCTACTGTTTCTGATCCCAAAAAAGTTGTCAGAAAAAATGAACATTCAAGCGTTTGCTTTTGATAGCAGCATTATTTTTCCGGGCTGTGAGTATTTTATCCGTAGCAAATGAAAAGGAAATAAATTGCTTTAATTTCCTAATTGCTAATAGAAATTCAAAACACAATCGAAAGAACAAGCAAAAATATCTCCTGATAAATTCAGTTACCAAATTTACCGAAGTTACTAAATACTTTTTTTCACAAACTTATATTTTTCTACTCTTCTTTTTTGATTTCTCTCGAAGAAAAAAAGAGGCAATTTTACGAGTAATTTGCACTTTAAATACAATGCCTCGAAGAATACAAACGAAATTTAAAAAGTCTACATTTTTTTTAATCAAAATGGTGTTTTTAATTTTTACGATACTGTGGTTCTGGCTGTGGTGGCACATTTCTAGCTCAATTCCGTTTCGCAAAATGAAAATACAACCCTGTTACTCAGCATTTCGGCAGCGTTTCTTTGGTTGCCTTTAATTTTTTACACATAAAAAAATTTAAATTTTGTGCGAACAATTTTGAGGATGAAATATACATTTTCAGAATTTTGTCTGTAATCAAGAGGCTCACTACTACAAAATTTAAAAAAATACGTTTTAGCCTATTGTATGTAAAGGCACCGAAAAATAACTGAAAGAGTTTCGAAGTAATTGCTCAGATGCTTTAGCTAATATTTTGGTTTAGAATAAATTGTATAACATATGAGATGCACCTCCCTCAAATAGTTTTAATTTAAGTTGACATATATTCCATTCCATTGACCTCATTCTCATGCAATTAAAATATACAATGTCACATTGACAGGGAAGAAATTCATTTTCGAAAGTGAGATAAGTAACCTGTGACCAAAACCATAAGTAGAAAGCATATTTGAGATAAGCGTGACACCAAATGGTCGTAACGTAATTAATAACAAAAATAAAAAAGGAGCTGGACTGGTCCCGGATTGCAATCGGAAGAATTTAATAAACTAATGAACTTAACATCAGCCTGAACAGAGCAGCCTGACACTTTATCAAAATTAAAACAAAATTTTAAATCTTGTAAACCGGACTTTATTCTATCCTTTTTCCGGAAAACTTGGCTCTTCAAAATCGTTAAACTGAATGACAAGATTTAAGCTAATTTCTTTTACAGTGGGCCCATAGAAATTAGAAAAATCTGCGTAGAATACAAATAAAAGAATAGGTACCAAGAATAAAAGAGGGACAAGAGATAAGCAATTTGGCGAAATTCTAACGTTTTTGGAAACACGGATCAACGTCAAAAAAACTGTAACTGAAACATCAATACTTTTAGATCACAAAACTATCCAATTAGAAAGCACAAATGAATTTTCGTGAAAACAACCAACGAGCCAGTTAATAACAGTGACAACAGATGCAGTCAACAAACAAAAATTCTCAAGTTTTGTTTTCAAAAATTAGTTTTTCAAAGTCAGAAATCAGTATCTTTTACCTGGAACAATTAAATGATTCAGTCAGATTTCATTAGGCGGTCATCAATCAATACGACTACCAGAGCTCAAAATAAAAGATCCGATGGATTCAAAAACAAGGTGAAATTTCGAAAAATAACTGCTGTGTATGAGAAAATAGCTCCACTGTAATTGAAACAAAAATCTACTCACTGAAATCTTTCAATTTGATTTAGATGAAAGTCACAATATTTGGAAAAACAAGTGGAAGAACTAAAAAACTTACAGAACAGTGGTCACATAACCAGATTAGAAAAATGCAGTGATGAGTTCTACATAACCCCAATAGTCATTGCAGTCAAAAAGATAAATCGATAAAACCAGCAATGGACTCAAAAACGATAAACAATGCAATCCAAAAAAAAAACAAATTTCAAATGCACCACATCGATTGCCTCATGGAGAACATTGCACAGACCATCACGCAATCGTCCGACGAAGGACAAGTACTATTTTCAACAATAGACTGCGCTACGCCTATAGCCAGCTACCATTAGATGAAGACACTGCTAAACAATGCAATTTCAACATAATAGACGGTCAATCCATAGGAACATACAGATTCATCACCGATTTTTACGGCCTAACAGCTATGCCCACAGAATTCCAAAAGGCTATAGACAAAACACTATACAACCTAACAAACACATTCGGTTTCCTAGACAATATTATTAGTCACAGTAGGTGGTAAAGAAAACCACAAGAAACATCTATTCAACTGCTTAGACAGACTAAACAACGAAAACCTAGCAATCAACATAAACAAGTGTCACTTTGCCAAAGACAAAATAATATGGTTAGGATATGAAATAAGAGAAAAAGGACTGAAACTGTCTCAAAGACACAGGCAATATTAAACCTAAAGCCACCCACGACGCACAAACAACTTAAGTCATTCCTTGGTAGCGTCCACCACCTTACAAAATTCCATACCGAATTTAGCAACGTTATGGCGAGAATTCAGAGACCTACTCAGGAATGACACAAAACACGTATAGACAGAGAGCCATTAATCAAATTTTGAAACATTAAAATACAACATTAGGAACCTAACCGAAAACACACATTACGATACGAAAAGAAACACAAGAGTCAAAACAGACGCATCACGGTCGGGCCTAGGAGCCGTACTAGAGCAAAAAACATGCAACGGATGGGAGACAATATCATACGCATCTCGGTTCTTAAATAAAGCAGAAAAAAATACAGTATCAACGAACTGGAACTACTAGGTGTTGTATGGGCCTTAGAACATTTCAAACATTACTTACTAGGACATCACTTTACGGTACAAACGGACCATCGAGCACTTTTATCGATCCTTAGAGAACGAACAAGCAAGATTCACCAAAGCCGCCTAACCAGATGGTATGATAGACTAATCCCATTTAACTTCAACATTGAACTTATAGCAAGCACTAAAATGGGACTAGCCGATTATATGTCCCGAAACACCTCAGAACCAGCAAAACCGCCAAACAAATACGATGAAAATTTCATAATAGCATAAATAGATATCATCCGCGATACACTACACAAAATACGAAAAAAGGGTAGACCTAGAAAACAACAAAACCAGCAATATAAACAACAAGGTGGAAGCGTCCAACGATTCCACCACAAGCAAAAACAATACCCTGGAATCGCACGACGATTCCAAACACCCTGCAATAAACAATAAATACAAACGACAAAGAGGCAGGCCAAGAAAAGCAACGAAAGAAATACAGCACGATTACAGGAAGTCACAAGGCAATAGCCAAAAAGACGTCACAAAGACAATCAAACCATATACGGAGAGTAATTACAACTTACGCAGCGGTCAAACTTCAAGCAAGACAAAATTCAACACAACGAATAATGACGTCATAACAAATCGACAAATCACGCACCACACAATAGCATAAGCGCATTTGCCATTTCAAACATCTATTACACAGCAGCCTAATCCAAACAATTACCCAAACTTTGCTCAACAAACGGACAGCTCGAATAATGAACAAGCCACCCCAGCCACCGGTTCTCAATCACCCAGAAAAGCCTTCTCTATGATCAACTACCTTAGCCCAACACCAAAACAGTCCGCACCAGAGAGAGAAGACTAGCTCCCAAAACCCCTAGAGGACATCTTCAAATATCAACTCATAGCAGCCATGACAAACAGGGACACAGTACTACGCGAAGTTCGTGACTGCATCCTAACTGGGGACGATCAAAGACGCAAAAAATTAGGAAAATAAATATATGCCAAGTGGAGGAACTTGAGTGTACAAAACGGCTGCAAACTCCTCGACAACAAACTCGCAATCCCAAATGCCCTCAAAGAATTGGTCATTGGTGTCCTACATTCTACACACCCGGGAGGATGGGTAATGACAGAACTAGGACAGCGCATATGGTGGCCCTTTATCATCCGCGATTTTATAAACAAATCAAAAACGTGCCGACCCTGTACAGAATTCAAAAATTATAATTCCGAAAAACCAATGGGCACCCCTACCACCATGCTCAGAACCAAATGAAGAAATCCAACTAGACTGCGGGGGGCCGTAAATTGTTGGATAAGGGAGAGAAGTGTACTTTCTAGCATGTAACGATTGCTTCTCGAAATTCCGCTCTTTGAAACTAGTTACAAATGCAAACGGCCCAGACATAGAAAAGTTCCTAATCAAATACATCGCCCAACGCGGGGTACCTCGAAACATTAGACTAGATCGAGCCCGCTGCTTAAAGGGCAAAAAAGTACAACATCTATGTGCAAGACACAATATTAATCTAATATACGTACCGGCCAAAGATCATCGCCCAATCGGCCTAGTAGAATGACTTATACAAACCGGCAAACGACGACTATGATGCCATAAACTTGACCCTAACCAGAGGCCATTCAATATTAAAAACGCATTATGAAGTATATCACTCGAACAAAAAACATGTAGGAAGAAATATTCTAAACTGTCACCAATCGAAATCTAATATGGTAGAAAACCAAACACTGCTATAACAAACATAACAACACAACCTAATAAGAGTAATCTTTAGACGACAACATCATAGGCGACGAGGGGCTGATAACAGACTAAAAAGGGTACGACGAGGACCAGGACAGCAATGCGGAGGTACGAGAAGCCAAAAAGAAGAAGGTTGAAGACGCCAAGAGCGATAACAGCGAGATAACACGAATAATCAAGCTCCCATCCTCAACCATTGAAAAGCCTCTCACCCGACATAGCCCACGTCTCCAACTCGCCCGTCGAACACTAGCCACCCAAAGAAATAAAAAGCAGCTACAAGGCATATATGAAGCCATACTAGAAGGAGCCGCCCTAGTAAAAACAACTGATTCCACCCTCACCATCGAAGTGCCGGGACAGCAGGATACAGTCTTGAACAAATCGGACGTAGCCAAATTCGGGACAACGGACCAAAGAAAATTCCCCTCATTAATTTCACCGCACGTAAGACTGTCTACAACTCCCACAAGAAATTCATTCAAAGCATGGAAACACACGCAAGAGAACAAAAGCAAAAGATGCTGGACAAAGAAACATCAGAAAGAGGGAAGCTCAGGCTACAAAGGCAGACAGACACATTAAGTCAAACCTATCAAATGTCAATCGGATTAAACATCAACATCGTCAGCACCGATAAAGAAGACATACCAACCCTCACTGCGAAACTGATCTCCCAAGAAAAAGAGGGACTCAACTGTCTCCTCACAGGACTCCGACCAAGAAGATAATGACAACCACGAGACGGATGATAGCCAAGACATAGACAACACCGGAGACGCAGGCCCGACTCAAACAACACCGGACCAAAACATCAACATCGTCAGCACCGACAAACCCATGCAAGAGCCCAGCACAAACAAGGCCAAAAATTGTAAAAGCTTCAGGCCGAAGAAGGAAACAAGACGCTACAGGGACACCACCAACCTCGACTTCCTCGATTCATCCGACGATTAAGAGCCACCCCATAAAAGACACGCAGCAAGCGTCGCATCATATTCCCCGCCGAAAGCATCAATGATTGACACTCCAGCCTCACCTGCACGCAGCACCATACCCGTCGCCTCGACCAGCCCCAGTGCACTACTACCAACATCGCAGAACGAAACTCACATCTTCTATTCCGTTAACAACGAGGCAGGACAAGACGACGAAGACAACGAGCGGTACCTCCAGCCTCACGAGCTCTAATCCCTCAACATAATTACGTCAAAAAAACTAGATTCAAGAACTTTGTATGTCTGAGTCATAAATTCACAGCAATGAGAATCTTTTTGTTCATTTATCATGTTAAACTGTTTAACTAAACACTCCATTACTCATCATAAATGTTAACATGTTTATATTAGTTAACAAAATCCTTTCTTTTAGTCATATTGATTTTTTCTCTCTAAGAGGGGAAATGTGGTACCCGTATCACACTCTACCATTATCTGTGCAGTGAATTAACACTAACTCTAACGCAGTACATATTTATCACCTAATTGTCTTCCTACTCAATCGTCCGACGATTGACTCATTCATTCAGTGACAGGTAGTTGTGACCTTGATCACTACTAATAGGTTAAATGCGAATTGGCTAATCGCAGTTCTGCCTAAGTGTTTAAATTGAATGGTTGTCACTGAATAGCTTTCTATCTTAACACATCTTCAACGATATCTAGATTACATCCAGATACAATACAACAGAATGACAAAAAGGTTATAAAAAATGGCGAAAAAAGTCAAATTTTATCAATTTTATAAAAGCAAGAGAAGGCCAATAATGCCCTTAATTGATAAAACTCAAATTTTACTAATTATGAAAAACAAGAGAATGGCAATACGGCCCGACCATAGCAGCTATTAAAAAGTTTTTCGAATATAACAGTACAAAAAAATCTACAAGAAAAACAATATGCTTACTAATACAACCACCCTTCCCGGAACATACTCATCGGGATCAATAAAAAAAGTTGATTGGTAATAAAGAAGCCAAACTTGCTTTAGAAAATTGAATGTTGGGTCGTTGAAATCTGCGTTTCAAGAGCTTTCATGTGTTTCCAATTTTTTGTTTCTATAGGAGGTGTATAGCGTTTTCCGATTTCGTCTGGAGAAAGGCGACCTCGCATAAATTTTCCCCCATTTCTAAAGAAATGTTGCAAAAATTGTAAAACAAAATTTTGTTTACATGTTTGTCGCACTACTTGGCAGTGACAGGATTTTGTGATCACAATTAGTCATAATAGAGATCTTCTAGTGGAATTAAATGCGCAATATGTGAAAAAGATGCTATCAAAGCTACTTTATTGCCGTTATTTGTTTTATTTCCAAATAGAAACTATTGTAATCTCGGGACTGCAATGAATTTTCGCATTTCATGAAAAGTGGTACTGCAATTCTTAAAACAGTTCTCGTTTTTGAAAAGAAAACGCAAAAAGTTCATGCATTGGTAAAAAATATTTTGGGTAATTAAGTCAGTTTGGGTAAACAAAACTAAGAATATTCTTGAACAAACCCTCGGTAACTTACTGTCAGGAGTTGCATCACGTGCGATCCCTCTTTCCATTAGCAACCCGTATAATTTGTGCTTCTTGTCACGCGCAAATGACATTAATCTAGTTAGTTATTTCTCATATGAAAATGATACCTTTTTTGTTAAAATCAGCGAAGCAGACTGGTAAATAACCGTGCTTGTACTAAAAACTTTGCGCAAAAATGCAGGCATATGTCATAAAGTTTGAAAACATAATTCAATGCACATCGGCTGATGCACGTCGGTTGATGAGCACAAAACTAGTTTAAATTTTAAGATCAAAAACTTTTCAAAAATATATAATATCAACGAAAAAAATTCCGGTGATTTTTCCGGTAATCTAAAAAAACAACAGCAAGTTTGATTAATTTTTTCAAACTTATTGTTTTTAAACTTAGGCAAGCTAAAGATCAAGAGATACCAAAGACTTTTTCGTAAAAACTTAAAACCAAGAATGAACCAATACAGAATAAGATAGAAAAAGAAGGTAGAAGCGCAATGGTAAAAATAACCATCAACGAACTCATTGAAAATTATTAAGACTTATGTCCTCAAACATGAAACTTTATTTAAAAAAAACAAAAAAACGTCTAGCTAAACTTTCGTTGATCACTAACAACCAAGAAGTGACAAAAATTCAAAATAAACCGAAAAGTTTGATTTTTGTACCCGAAAGCTAAGAATAACAAAATTGGCAAGATAACTAACCATCTTCTAGTCCTAAAACCAAATTGACTAAAGAAATGGCATTATTTGTCGGATAAATTTTCACAGATTTTTGTGAAATAATTCCTTGCTTTCTTAACCTTCTCAGCAACTTCAGTGCACATTTTGTCTGAGTTCTTTGAAAAATTAACAGCATAGAAGTAACTGGATTTTTAAACAGTTTTTGTAATTGTTCACGACAAATAGTTATCTGAGCGTATGTAGCACATAGTTAGAATCAGCAGCAGAAGTTTGTTTCTGTCAGCAAAAATTTACTGCAAGTTTTACATCGCAACTAAATTTTTTGCAACTGTCTTCATCATAATAATTTTATTTTATTTTAACCATAATTTTATTAAGTGTTCACTTCGCTCAAAGTGGTTTGTTGACAGAAATCAAAACAAGAGGGGAATTTAAAATTTTCCCTAAAAAGCGGGAAGAATCAAATCTGAAATGACAATGAGAAAATCACCTCAGAAGCCATTTGCCAAAAAACCAAATGAGCATGTCCTTAACAAAAGATAAAATGCAAAGGTGTTTCCTTCACTCCACCCTTACGAATCCATTTGGTTCTGGTGAAAGCAAGTAAAGCACATCCTGGAATGGATGATGCTACAAAAGCATTAATGGGATTGATAGAATGGGCACCTGGTAAACAACGAGACGCCAGATAAGTTGTAGTGGAAAACAAAGAATGTCAGTTCTAATGGGGCAAAAAAACTAGATATAATAAGCCTTAAAGCTTAAAACAGTTCCTTCTTCAAATCAACAAATAAAATTAGTGACAAGGGACGAATAAAGTGTTTTCATCCGGGGAAATGATCTTTAGAAATATTCCAAGAATACAACAGACAACTCTTTGTAATATTAACAGTACCAGAGAACTTTTAACCTGAAAACGGTCCAGAAATTATAAGTGGTGTACTCATATTTATATTAAAAAATGGAAGTATCGGTCTACCAAAAAGGGGGAAACAGACTGGCTGAAAAGTCAATTGGAACAGTGAAGAGGCCACGTCAAACCTGAAGTACCAACCATGCAACTTCATTCGGGCTATTACTCTGCAGAAAACAAGCACATCGCAATGCAAACACAAAGGACAAAAATCAAAGAACGTTAATTAAATACATCCATTTTAAATACATTAATAAATAAATACATCCATAATTAAATACGTCCATTTTACCAGGATGAAAATACTTCTCTACGAAATACGAATCATTAGATAGGTTATGTTACTTTTTCTTAACTCTGTTACGTGGATTGTTTCAACTAGTGGCAAACGACTTGCTCGATGAGCAGCCAGGGTGACAGAATTGCTGCAAAACTTTGAAATGATGGTGATATGAGGCTTTCTGAATTGCACGTGAATCCATTTGAGTCGTGGAACTTGAAGCACTTGAGGTTTTTAAATTGTTCGCCTAATATCTTTTTAAGCCTTATAATTTAAGCCCATGCTTACTTTTTACTTGATATCCCCTCTCCCATAAGATCATGTCGACCTCTTTTATGATTTTAAATGAACATCGTTGTAATCGCTTTTTCAGTACAATTTTTAAGAACAACGCAAATAATTTTAGAAAATGAATACATTGATCATACTATAGTTATAGTTGCTTGCCAGTTAAAGAAACTGTGATCATACACAAAAATATGAACAATAATGTCCAGTAACTTAATCTACTCTAAACCAAAGTTTGCTATGAAGTTCTGTATAGCAAATTCCATCAAAACTGTGATTTTAGTCGCAGTGCTTATGCTACCGATGCGGAACTTTTTGGAAAATGTATCTCGAAAATCTCGAAGGAAATTGGGAAAAAATGAAGCAAATCTGGCTCAACCATGTCTAAATTGTTACGATGCTGGCTTTAGAAGCAGTGGTTTTTTTGTTAAAGCTCAAATATGTTATTTGAGTGTATAAATGGTAATTATTAACACCACCACTTTTCTAATAAGGGCTTGATTAGATGTGCTTTAAAACTTTAATACCAGAAATGTGCTCTAAAACGACTGCCAAACACTCTGCAGGCTGTTTAAGCCTTTTAAGCGGTCAAAGAAGTTTAATGGAACGCTTACTTTAACTTGAATCAATATTTTTGAATAGACTGAGTGGGTGGCTTTCTTTCATTTTTCCCTCATTGCTAAATAATTCTAAATCAGTCCAAAACAAAAAATCTGCCAATTTGCCCTTCACAACCTTTACTCCCTTCGCGTTGTTCAAGTTTGTGCTTGTTTACTTGTGTTTGTTTGCTTGTTTATTTTCCGCTCCCTTCTCATCTGGGCTTCCAGTTCAATATTCAATTGTCTAATGCAAATTCCGCAACCTCATTAGCCTTTGAATTTTTCTTGAGTGAAACGAAAACATTGATTGTTTAAAAATTTTGCTCATTTTGGAATAAATAACTACAAAAATGCAGCAAATATCGTCAATATACACAACAATTATACAACAGTGTGCATACACGCTAGTGAGGCAACGAAATTTACAAACGCGTACTTTTTATGTACAGCCCATTTTGCTGGTTAAAAACAGGAGTAAGTTTCTACTAACTGGGAAAAGTGTAAATAATCAGGGAATACTTTGTCAAACAAAAATCATGGAGGCCTTGCAGTTTGATTTTGGTTTGATGATGTCTTCACAGAATGAAGAGAAAACTAGATATTTTAATTAAACACTCAGCTAAATTGGGGAAATTCAGTATTAACAAGCGAATTGAAAATTTTAGCTAGATCATTATCATCAATTTGAGAAAATCAAATGCCTTTTATCTGGTTTGATTTTGCGGTGAAGATGCGAAACGTTCCACCTCAGGCAAACTGACAATTAACGAGAAAAGTAAACAAATATCGCCAGTTTTGGAGTTAAAAATAAACAATTGAGCACTAAATTGAGTTTTAAGCAATCGTCAAATAGTATCTGTGTTCACGGAGAGAGTTCCCTTGGATGCCAACCAAATTAGTAGTTATAACGATCTGGTTAATTAACAATCCCTCCCAGGGCTGCAAGTTAATTTGATCAGGACATCAATGCTCCTTTAAATTCATAACCAGGCCCTTCCCTGACATGAACTACGATACCTTAGGACTCAGAACTGCATCTTCAATCCTGCCTATTTTCTGGTTAATACTCCCGCAAAGTATAATGTTGGCGCCAGATTCCGGACAATAGTCTATTCTTTCAAATGTCAACAAAAGCTGCAAAAATACTGTTTTTTGCGAATGAAAAAGGTCGACAATGAAATTTGGCTACAGCAACCACCATCCTGCTTATATTTTGGGGGATTCATTAGCATTGAAGTAAAATTGATTGTTGTGAACAGAAATACTTCATTACATCAATTATGAAAAGAAGTTTGATTAAAAATATGGTAAAATCTGCGTGACCTATTCAGCGATTGATTATATAGGAAAAATTTAAATGTTAGGTCCAGACAGAATAATGTTAAGAATTGATTCAAAAAATTTGAGCAAACTTAAATAAGTCTAATTGAGGTTTGCTGTGGCACATCTACTGTCTCAAACCTTGAAACACGAGCAAGTTTTAAAAAGCCAGATATTTGCCTTTTTTTATAGTGCCCGAATTTAAAACTTGCAAAGTTTCTTCACTCTGATCAAGTCAATACAAATATGTGACCTACATCTTGATCCGCTACGCTCTTCAATTTTTCCATCAACCTCATCTGACTCACGTAACCTATAGAGATTTCCACCACAAAAATGTCATCCAGAATCGAAAAGAGCAAGAATTTGAATTCAAACAACCCACTAAGGCCCAAGAGCTGCTCTCAAAAAACTGGCGAGGGGTTGGCTTTGGCATTTGCTGTCTTATACATAGAGAGCTTATCTTCACTGGTGGGGGGTGTTAGAGTATACACTCTAGTAAGTAAGTTGTGATCATAAGATGGAGCTTGAAATGATAGCTCAATATAAGAGAGCATAGTAAGACTCTCGCAATGTGGACCAGTTGGCTCAGTAGAGAGCACAGGATTGCAATCAATTAAGAGATTGTGGGGTCGCAACCCACATAGGTCCCAAACTTTACTCTCACTATAATGGTGTTGACATAGAATCAACATAACGAGCAAAAGAGTTGTTCTAATAGGTTATGGGCCCAGCTTAACGCTCTAACCAGAAGTTGAAAGTGAGGAGTTACGATGCACAACTTAAGGGGGTGTGTTAGAGTATACACTCTAGTAAGTAAGTTGTGATCATAAGATGGAGCTTGAAATGATAGCTCAATATAAGAGAGCATAGTAAGACTCTCGCAATGTGGACCAGTTGGCTCAGTAGAGAGCACAGGATTGCAATCAATTAAGAGATTGTGGGGTCGCAACCCACATAGGTCCCAAACTTTACTCTCACTATAATGGTGTTGACATAGAATCAACATAACGAGCAAAAGAGTTGCTCTGATAGGGGGGTTGTAAAATGACAGGAGTCAATAAAGGGCGGTTCTCCATAACTTCCTCTCCTTTCCTCCCTTTCCAAGGTGAGTATACTCCTAATAGGAAATCTGGGAAACGAGTGTGTGCGTGTGTGCCAGACGGAAAAATCCATCAAACAAAAAGTCGATAGTACACAAAATTGTATTAAAAAGACCAGCAGGACTAAAATAATAGATACAAACTTTTTTGAGAGCACTCGATTGCCAATTTTAGCAATCGTCTACGTGTTGACGTCGCACATAAGCACACACATATAAACACTTGCGCGCTCACAAATATGCGTACGCATGCATGCACACTCCTGAAAACAGGCACAAGCAGATCAACTTATAAATACACAAAAGCCCACACAAAACTAGCAAAGCCAATACACATTTATGTATAAATACGTATAAACATTTTGAAATCGAAGGCTCAATTTTTTTAGTTTTACATAAAACTTGAACTTCAAATAGTGGATTCAACTGGGAAGACGAAATAATTTTATGCAAAAAGTGAGCGCGAGTTGAGTTCAATTACTTTCAAGCAAAAAAAAAAACTTACGTTGGGCGACATTACGTCGCCAAACGCACATTTAATTTCGTTCTTTCCTCACATTCATCCACGTTTTGTCTAAAACATGAAATGTGAAAAAATGTGACGGTGAAGTAAGGACAAGAGTTACAAAATGTTGTCACAAAAATCGGCATTTAACGTAAGCAATGGTCACGGAGGACAAAATTAATCTCAACAATTTTGAGCATGATTTATGCTTCGGTCTAAATAGAATTATTGCTGAAAGACTGTTTGGTAATTATATAATTAAATCAACGCCGCATTGATTCAACTTATCAGTTCTGACAAATTTGGGCTCCTTATCAGTTCTTTGATTCAACTGATCAGTTCTGACAAATTTGGTTCTGACAAATTATGGTCGTAACAAAATTATGGTCGTAACAAAAATTATGGTCGTGACAAATTATGGTCGTGACAAATTATGGTCGTTCTGACAAATTATGGTCGTAACAAAAATTATGGTCTGCTGTTCATGTAGAGTAGATTTACTCTACATGAACAGCAGATCAATTCAACGATGCCAGCCACAACACAAAATCATCTCAAAAAATTGAGAAACAAACAATCAAACAAACTAAACAAATATATAATCCTTGATAAAACTTGGAAGCTTTTACCCCTAAGGCAAAATTTGACCCCTTTAAATATACCTATTTCAAAAATATGTTCAAAACCAAAATTTGTTTCTGAAATTGGTGCAGTATTATATCTGCAAGGCCTGAAAGAATTCATTGGCCCTTGAAGATCGATTTACTCGGAAATTTTCAAAAACTAAAAATATCAATTGAAATTTAATGAAATGTTGCTGAAAATCGTGA
Source organism: Convolutriloba macropyga (assembly GCF_964194025.1). NCBI lineage: Eukaryota > Metazoa > Xenacoelomorpha > Acoela > Convolutidae > Convolutriloba > Convolutriloba macropyga. The sequence continues at coordinate 39,581,506 of NC_134470.1, read as the reverse complement.
CATTAATATCTTAAGAATCATTTCTTGAAAAATGATTCTAGTGTCTTAAAAAAATAATTGGTTCAAAGATTGATAGGCAATAATTTTTATAAAAAATTTCATATTTCAAAAAAGAAATTCGTTCTATTAAAATGATAAAATGTTGAAAACCATCCAATTACCCCAGGCAACTATTTAATAGCATACTATCAAACCCTGTATGAGATTATCTGGCTATTCAGGCAAGAAAAACTGAATAAAAGACAAATGTCTTGAAAACTTTAAAAAATTGCAAGTTTTATCAAAAAATTTTCAAAATTCGAAAGGTTAAATTCTTGAAAACGAATCAATTAAAACTAACAACTATGCAGTAACTGTTTTCAGACCTTGGAATAGGTTTCCTGGCACTTGAGAATGGACAAATGTCAAAAATTGACAAAAACTTTAAGAAACCTCAAAAAACTTGCAGATTTTATCGAAAAAATGCTAAAATTCGAGACATTAAAATGTTGAAATCCCCTCCATTGTAACTAAAAACTATACAGTGCCCTATTATCAAACCTTAAAGGAGATTCCCTGGCCCCTGAAGGTGAAAAAACGCAAAAAATGACAAAAATTTTCAAAAAACTTGAAAAAAAAATTGCAAAAACTAGTATCATTTTGTGTGTTTGTGTTTGTAGTACCAGAACATATAGCTCATAAACTGGTAATAACAAGTACTTTTTTTCTCGCAAACGGCCTTCATCAATTTTTAAAAACTTCAACCTAAGACTAATCAAGCAAAAAACTTTTAAAAAAATCACAAAAAAACATGAAAAATTGCACCATTTTGAGCCCAAAAACTAAAAATGACCTTTTAACCTTCAATTGAGGCCATCCCAGCAGCTGCAACACTCTAAACACTTGAAGGACTACTAACGTCCACTTTGGGCCTCTAATGAAACTTAATGCCCGCTGGGCTTTACCTGTTTATCCCGTTTTGAAAGATCAAAGTCATTGAAAAATGTGTGAACACATCTTAAAAAAAAACACAGCGCCCCAATACAATTCAAATTCTTTGAATTGTAAAAAAACCAAGAGAAGGCCAATAATAGCCCCAGCTATTAAAAAGTTCAAACAGACCATGCGGGTCATACGAAATTCAGATCTTTTCAGTTTGTGCCCTGCACCTCATCGCGTGCATATTATTCGAACCCCCAGACGCACGTGCCATATTTTTACATAATGATTTACTATATATTGTTAGGTGCTAGTTCTGTTAGGCCGGGGTGCAAAACGCAATGGGTTCTTACAAACGGAAAACATCCAGAAACTCCACCTATAAAATTGTATTCAAAAAACAACAAATAAAAGCAATTCAACAGAACTTTTTATTCAACAAACATAAAAGAGTAACTAAATTTTAGGGATGAAGCTTCTAAATTGGCACATGTATAATTTCGATAACCTTCATTGGGTAAATTATAGATAAATGGTGCACTTTTCATTATTGTGGGATGTTAAAGAGCATCATCACGGCATTCTAATATCTTTATGCCGTTACATTTTTTAATCCATCTGATTTTATTTCAATTAAAGTCTCTCCGCCGTGGATATGATCAACAAACCTTTTACACAATCGTTTAGCTAACATACTTAGAGGAAGCTTATAATTGGCATGAATGATGACTGAATCGATCTCTTGCCACGAATTCGAAAAGCCACGAATATAGTTCAAAATCAAATGGTATCAGAATCAGGAAATAAGGGATCCAAACGATTGCACTTATTACTTCTAGAATAGATATATCTATCACCTTAGGCTTGATTCGTGGAAAAACCAGATCGTAACGCATGAAAAAGAAAATTCCCATATAGAGCAAAAAATTCAAAATTACGTCTAATTAAAGAAAGTCCAACGAAAAGGGTAATTTCTTCGAAAATTATTCCCCATAATTGAGAATGCTAAGCCAATGAATATGAAAAATGAAGTTTGCATTTGTCCAACAAAAATGTAGAACGCATGTCAATTTGTCAACCCATGAATTAAAAAAGAAAACGTTTGACAAAACTAGAAGTGAAATCGAAAGAATGTTCCACAACAAAACGGTCAAGCACGTTAAAGCACACTCGTTTACAATAATTGCTTCAAACTTTGCTCGAGAGCACTTCAGAACTTGCTAAATTTTAGGGACATTGAAACCATCGGTAGCGAAAGTCAAGGAAGGTCATTTTTACAACCTTTGATATAAGCGACATTTTGATATAAGCGACAGCCAAAATAAAGTTGACGAAGAAATTGAGCCACACTGCGGCGTATTTTAAGGCAAAAATTGCGTCAGATGGGCTTTCAAAATTCAAATTGTAATAATATCAATTTTAATTTGCAGTAAATTCCGAGGCTTCATAATCTAGGCCCAGGTTTTTTATTGTTATTTCTATTCCGAAAACTTTTTCTCAGCATAAGTATCCAGGTCCATCACAATCAACTACCATTGTCCTTGAATAAAGTTGAACAAAATAGACAACAAGGACAATCCGTAATGTGCGTCCGCACAATCTTCCAACCCTTCAAATGTAAAACAATGTACATCATTTAATTAATCAAAGCCTACCCTTGTTCTCGATGGTACTCTCAGTTAAGCGTTATAAATCGATTCCTACATCATGGAGTCGTTGATGAGTAGCGGCACACTAACTTGACGGTCCAGAATGATTATAGTGGCTTGTTTTGAAAAAAGTTAACATCATTCAAATAATTTGCAAAATATCTCGCTTTTTCATTCGATGAGACAAATTTCGCGAAATCTCGTACATTTACTAATTCAACGTGCGTTCAAGTTGCTCTCTTGAATTCAACAAGCAAGACGAAAATAGAAACAAATTTTACACCGAATCTTGAGCACCCTAGATTGATCCCCCACCAACTTTTTTTGGCTGTTATCATATCAGAAGCAAAGTGCACGTGAGCAAATCAATTATGTAGTGGTTCTTCAGCAGCTTTTGTGGACCTCAAACCGGTGAGATCTAACCAAAACGACCCCCGCCCTTGTTTTTTTTATCTGGTGGGATAAAAAAAAACTTGATAGTCAATTGCGCATTCAATGTTAACAGTTATGAAAACTAGAGAAAGCAAGAAGGTTTCGTTAGCTGAGACTAACAATACTACAGAGCTTAGTCAGGGGGCAAAACAATGCAATTTATCTTCGGGACTGACTCAGCAAATGAATAATTTAATAATTGATGACAACACTTCCCGCTTTCAAGTGCCCCCCAAAACAACACTTTTCTACCCCGACAAAAAGGATAAACTGTACCAGATATCTGTTATCGAACATCATCTTGGAAAAACTAAAATTAGATATGACCAGTGGGGACCGAACTTCGATGAGATGGTGTGCTCCAAATCAATATGGGCCTACTCGCAATTTACGCCTTTACTGTCTAAAGTGAAAAAGATACCACGCGATTTAGCGAAGCGCATAGACGAGATTGTGAAATCCGCGAGTTCACCAAATCTAGCTACAACAGATATAAATCTAAATGAACTCCCAGATCTCGAAACCATCAGCAGTAAGCACATCCCTACCCTAAGGTTCATTCCTGTAAAGCTTCGGGTGAGATGGTCAGAATTACTAACATCCGTTATCGATGCTTGCATTTCACACCCGCAATCGATAGAAAATTGGAAAAAACTCTTTGCAATTAGCAAATGTGTTCTACGCGCGTCTAATCGTGGGGGCAAGAAACACAAGCAGCAGCAAGAGAAACAGTTTTTGAGCAGACTTGAGCGATGGAAATCAGGTGATTATGCTGCACTGTGGTACGAGGCGGCCTCAATGAAGCAGTCAAATAAAACTAGCAATGAGTCAATAGACGCCTTAGCAAGCCGCGCGAAATCTTTGTCTGCAGGGGCAGTTTGGGAGGGCAGCGAAAGTTCTGTCTTCTGACGGCGTCGCACCTGACAATGCTGCAACGTTGAATGAACTTAAAAAGCTCCACCCTAAAGAAAAGCAACCTGACCACCAATTTGATCAAGATGCTAACACGAACGCATATCAATTTGACGAGGCATCAGTATTCTTCCAAATCGAGTCGTTCTCCAAATTTACTGCAGCTGGGCCGTCAAAAATGTATCCCGAGCATCTGCTGCATGCAGTAAACTGCGGTGCCCCTGATCAATCAAAGCGAGCAATCACTAGTTTAACAAAATTTGTCAACTTAGCTAGCAGGGGTCAGCTTCCCGAATTTGTTGCTCCTATACTATGTAGTGCAACAATAACTGCATTGAAAAAATTGAAAGGTGGGGTCCGTCCTATCGCTGTTGGGGAAGTCATTCGACGTCTTATTGCTAAATGCATAGCTCGTGAAGCAAATTCAGATGCTGCTGATCTTTTTAACACAAAACAATTGGGGGTAGCAGTCAAGGGTGGTGCTGAGGGCATAGTACATGCAACAAGAGTTTCCTTTGAAAAACTGCAATGGTCAAAAAATTCCGGAATATTGCAGATTGATTTCAAAAATGCCTTCAATTCGGTAAAAAGAAGCAAGGTTTTGGAAGCAGTCGCAAAATTCTTACCTAGTGTTGCCCCTTTTGCGACTTTTTGCTACTCACAACACAGTCATTTGCATTTTAACAATACATACTTAAGTAGCCAATCGGGAGTGCAACAAGGGGATCCTTTGGGGCCGCTTTTGTTTTCACTAGCTCTGTGGCCAATCATTAAAGAAATTGAAACAAAATTACCAAATCTAGTACAGCATAATTGGTATTTGGATGATGGCATCCTTGCTGGTACCCACCAACAACTTTGCACAGCATTGAATTTGTTGACAAATTTGGGTGAAGGATGCGGCTTAGAGCTCAGAATAGAAAAATGTGAGCTTTGGTCACCCGTTGATGTGAACGCTATAGATAACAGAGTAAAAAGAAATAGCAAAGAAGGACTTGAGATCTTGGGCGCTGCCATCGGCAATCCCAGTTTTGTTGCTGCATCTTTGAGAAAAAGAGTCAACAAAATAGAAAAACTGCTCGACAACTTGGCGTACCTAGACGAACCACATTGTGCGCTTGGAATTCTTCGAAGCTGTCTTGGTGCCCCAAAGATGGTATATTCCCTGCGATGTAACACTCCATCTGACGAATCCTCTGTTATTTTGCAGGATTTTGACAAGCTTCAGAGAACAACATTTGAGAATATGTTAGGTACCCTTATAAGTGACAACGCATGGAAGCAGGCTTGTCTACCAATAAGCAAAACTGGCGTTGGAATTAGACAAGCAATTGACCAATTGAAAGCGGCGTTTGTTGGGTCAGTATCGCAGGCAGACGCTTTAGTGGAACAAATAACCGGTGAGAAAATTACAGACAATCAAATTTTCAAAGAAACAGTGGAAGAACTGAAGAATCTAGAAATTAGCCAATATACGCAACACAAGATTCAGGAGGCACTTGACGATGCCGCTTTTTCTGACCTTCTTGGTAATCAGACTTCAAATCGGGAGAAAGCTCGTTTGCTTTCACTAACGTTGCCTCAATCTGGTGCCTGGCTTTCCGCACCTCCAATCCCTAGTCTGGGCCTTCACCTTCAGCCAAATGAATTCAGAGCCGCATTGAAGTATCGGATTGGTGTTCCGTTATACATTGAGGAACGAAAGTGCCCTTACTGTCAAAACGGCAGACTGGACAAGCTGGGTGATCACGCTTTAAGCTGTCATGGTCGGGGGGATATGATATCGAGGCACGATAGAGTGAGGGATAGAATATTTGCTGCTTGCTCGACCGCAAACTTATCACCCGTCTGCGAACAGAAAAATTTGATTCCAGATAATAACTCAAGGCCAGGAGACATATACTTGCCAAGCTGGTCAGCGGGACAACCATCAGCGTTAGACGTAACCATAACTTCCCCACTGCAGCCCAGTCTAATTTCAGATGCGGCGAGGAGGTGTGGTTTTGACAAATGCTGAAGATAGGAAATATGAACAATATGCCCAAAAATGTGCCGAAATAGGTATCCAGTTTGCACCACTCGCGTTTGAATCTTTCGGGGGCTTCTCAGATTTGGTCCGGAAAACTTTGAAACGTATAGCCTTGCTTGCCGATAACCGAAACTTTCAACCAGCTGGTTTATCAGTTGCCTACAATCGATTATCTCAAGGAGTCTCAGTGACTTTAATGAGAGGTTCAGCCACAATGCTGATCGCCAGAGATCCCCTGTTATGAGACTCATTCCTGCGACAACACCTTCAGCCCCACAATAGTTAATTTACAGTATTGACTCACCCAATTTTAGCTGCCCAGTTATTGCTGTGCGCGAACTTGTTTGTCACCCAATGAGCGGGGACAATGCTCATTTCTTCTGTTCAACCCGATTGTGTGGGTTGATTTTGAAGAAATTTTGAAGACCCGATTGTGAGGGTTTGTGGGAACAAATAAAAGGCAAATACTCAATTGCGTGGGCGCCATGGTGATTTGTGGGCACAAGGTTGATCGCAAGAAAACTTGCTGAGAATTGACTGAACTTAGAAATGATTTAAACCATGATTTCCACAACCAAGCACACCTTAAATTTATGATTGGATATAAAAAAAAAACAATGAAAATAGAATTTAAAAAAATAATAAATATTAATTATGGATAAATGAAAGAAACGAGTAAACACGTATGGAACGAAGGAAACATTTTCTGAAAACAAATTTAATCTCAACTTCTATCAAAAAATGGTCCAGTTCTCTATCGCGCACGTGCTCAAACAAACGGAACAGATCCGATAAAACATAAGCGACTAACGTCGGGCGAATCGCCCTCAAACAAGCTAGCGGGGCTTAGGGATGCTTAGGGGTGACCAGATGGGGGGGGGGGGGTTCAAACGGCGGAGGTAGGTTGGTAGGGCTCTGGATGAGAAGGAGATCAAATCAACAAGTGAAGGGGGACAGACTTTTAAGATTAAGAACTTCCCTTCACTCCACCAAACTGTCATCACAAATTAGTTTTGGTCAATCACATTCTTTGAGTCTAGTAAATTTCTAAGAGACCTGAATGCCCTCCGATCAGAACCTGTTTATCCCGTTTTTCATAACAAAAAATCAATTGGGTCAGACAAAAATCGGACAAAAGAAACATCGCACCGGACTAATATAATTGCTAGAATCTTCGTTTGATAGCAATTAATGAAGCTTTTGGAATAGTTAACCAGTTTGAAGCTATTACCAAACCTTTCTCTTGTGAGCTGAATTCAGTACAACAAGAACTTTGAATAATATTTTTATCGGGAAAACCAATTTTTTCTTTTTTAAATTTTTTCGCACTTTTGCGCGGCTCTCACCAAAACTATCTCATGTCCTCTGAACGCCTCGCCTCATTTTAAAAAACCCAAACGCTAACATCAAAAGTTATGTTTTCAGTCGATCAATATTACTAACTAGTACCATGATTCCAGGGAAAAATTGAAAGATGAGTTTTTCTTTACAAAATTGTTTCTGCCTTGGTGTACCGAAAGTTCGTTTTTTCCGCCTCGTACCAAAACGTTACTGAATCTGCTCTTTGGGGAATATCCGTGTCATGATATGAATGATTAATAATTTAAACTAATATTTTGAAACACGCCCGTCAGGTTGCCGGAACATAGCCGACATTGATTTCCGTGACCCGCATTGGGATTGGAACAAGAATATAATATAATTGTTTGTTTAACAAAAAATACAAAAGTATAGTTCGAATTCAGCAGTTAGACACACTCTTGTTACTTAATACGTGGTTACAAGGATTAGTACCATCAGCAATAGGCTTTAGACCTGGTAAGAAAGCCTTATTAAGAATCAGTTGCCGGACGTACAGAACTGGGTTTCATAGGTTTATCCCATTACTAATTGTTTTTTGTTTTCCAAGGTTGACTCTCTTCGACTCCAGTACACAGAAAAAATTGATAATTATGAATGGTGATGTAAATTTTTCACATGCTGACTGGAATACACTTTCTAGTAGTAATGAATAAGAAAAAGCTTTCATAATAGAAATCGATGCTCTGAACCTTTGCTCAATCCTCAACTCCAGTTGTTGTCCCGACATCTCTTTATGCAAGAATCTGGAGCAATGTAATCTAGTGGTGGAGGCTAATTCCTTCTCAGATCACAAATTGTTCATAGCAGAAATTTCTGTCATACTCACAAGAAAAGAACAAAAGCCTCTCTTCCAAAAACTCAACATCAATAAGGCAGATTGGCACTTATTCATCTCTCATTTTGAAATCCCCACTATGTCAAACAGATGTTCCAATGACTTGCTACATTGCTTTTATCAGAGTTTCTACAATGCTTGTGAAAAGTCAATACCTCGTACAGCAAAACGCCGGCTTGACGCACCATCTTATATGTCTTCCCGTAGTGTACACATAGAAAACAAGCTGAAGCTGCTAAGGAAAACAAACAAAAGATCAGAGGAAACTAGAAATTTAGAGGTGGAGTTAAATTTATCCTTGCTTAAGGACAAACAGAATTTTATCGAGGGTTTCTGTATTACAACAAACAACAATGCATACAAATTTTTGCGAAGACTAAACCAAGAACAAACTTTCCCCGAGAAAATGAAATATAGAGGCTAGGATATAATGGGTTCTCAGCGAACAGCGGAAAGTTTCAACGAGCATCTTTTTTCAGTATTTATCGAAGATAATTCTGACATTTTTGTGCCTGAAAAAGCTCAACCAGAGATTTTTCTAGACGATATCACATTCAACGCAAAAGATGTGCTAGACGAAATATCACAAATTAAATCTGGTGCCAACTCTTATGATCAAATAACACCATCACTCCTTAAAGCCTCAGCGCCGTACGTTATAAATAGTTTCTTGTACATATTTAGCTGCATTATTAACGCTGGCCAATTTCCCAAAGTCTGGAAAATCATACAAGTGCGTCCTCATCACAAAAATGGTAGCAAAACGGAAATTAAACACTACAGACCAATCGCAATGCTCTGTGCAATTTCTATAGTTTTCGAAAGAATAGTTTACAAACAAATTAAGAAGACATTCGAAAGGAAGCTTTGCACTGCTCAACATGGTTTTTGGCAAAAACATTCAACAGTAACCCAATTGTTACTATATTGTGATAACTTATATGAAGCTTTAGACGAAAATTCATCCCCGATAACAGTTTACTTGGACATTGCTAAAGCTTTCGACACGATTAATTTTAATATTGTGCTTCAAAAGCTCGCTCGTTTTGGGTTTGATGAAAAGTTTTTGAAATTTTTTGCTTCATATCTGGTTGATCGACAGCAGAGAGTAAAAATTGCAGACAGTTACTCTACTTTCTCAAAAATCTCAAGCGGGGGTCCCCAGGGATCAATATTTGCTGTGTTTTTGTTCTCCGTGTACATAAATGACCTACCTGATCAACTTAATAATAAAACATTCCTTTAAGCCGATGATACGAAAATAAAAGGACAGATTTCAGAACGTGAAGAACTTCAGTTTGATATAAATAGAGCTATCGAATGGTCTGGTTCAAACAAACTAAATTTCAATTTTGACAAATTCAGCATTCTCGAGTTCTCATACAAAAATACATATAAATCGTCTACAGATCATTTATATGAATATCAAAAACAAAAAAAAAAACAAATTAAAGATCTCGGATCACTTTTTACGGCCAGCATGACTTGGAATTGTCACCTCGAAATGGCGGTAAAGAAAGGTTTCCAAAAACTGAATCATTTAAGAAGAGTTATACCCCGCACCACAAATGCACGTTGATGAAAACATATATATTCTCTGCGGTCTTTCATGCGTCAAATGTCTGGAACCCAGGACCACAGTATCTTCAACGCTTGGAAAGACTGCAGAGATCATGTTTAAAATGGATAACTTGCCGTTCTGTTCTGGGTGACAAAGAATACGTTGAGAGCCTAATTCGAAATCGCCTAATGCCAGTCAGTTATTTTCTAGTTCTTAACGACCTAATTCTGCTTAACAAGATTTTAGTGGGCTTAACTTCTATGAATGCGTCAGACCACTGGTCAATAACTTTTGGTTGTCCAAAGACCAGATCAAGTGAAACGTTTTTTATTGAAGCGAGAAAAACGTTTCGGAAACGTTCTGAAGATAATTACTTTAATAGAGTAGCCCGATTCAATAATTCTTTGTCTCAACTTAACGGTTTTGCTAACTATTCACCACACAAAAATCCATGTCAGTTTCGAAGAGAAGTGAAGAACTTTTTGGAAGGGGAGGCATTGAAAAGATATAAAAGTTACCCTTCAGGATGGAAAGTTTTCGAGAAATTTTAATTATTGAAACTTGATTTCTCCCCTAATCTGGGGACTGCCAAGCTGGTTGTAACCATGTTTGGTTGAATTCAATATTATTATTATTATTATATAAATGGCTTTGCTGAGCAACTGCTTTTGAAAATGAGTTTGAGCAGAAGAAAAAAAAATTCCGGGTGTAATGCTAGCATCTTTGTAAGAACTCAAATGAAAGACCAAAAGAGGTCTAATTGACCAATTGAACTCCAAACCTCACAAATGCTTAAAAACATGTTCAAAAAATGAAAAAAAATTATTCTAAGGTAATAATTCTTTGGAAGTAAAGACCTCAAAATTAAATTTGTGCTGTTGAATATTTACAAAAACACTTTTGCATGCCTCAAAACTTTTCATTGGCCTCTAAACGTAAAACACCTGAAGTCGGAAAAACTTAGACAAAACCACGTAAAAAATTATTTAAAAAATTAATTGACTGATTGAACCGAAAAAGTGCCTAAAATTCACTACTTCTTTCTATAAAAAATGGCAAAACTAACACTAAATACATCATAAAGGCCAAGCGGAAACAAAAATTTACCCGGAACAGGACCTTTTCTGACCGAGGTCAAATTAACACTCTTTTAACATAAAACAAAATTTAATAAAATAATAAAGTGCACAATTTTGGGTCCAAAACTTCATTTCACCTTCAATTTAGATCTTACCAGCAACTGCAGCAAGCTAAGCAATTGAAACACTCATCAAGCCAGATTAGGGCCTAATGAAACTTACTCAATAGCCACTGGATCTTATATCTTTATACCGCTATGAAAGCTAAAAGTCATAGAAATAATGAGCATCAAATTCAATTTGAACTCTTTAGACTAAAAAAAAACCAACAGAATTCAAATTCCTTAAATTGAAAGATTTAGGAGCACTGAAAAAAACTATTAACACCTTTATTTTAATAATGTATACAAAATGCTAGTGAAATGTATATACAAAGCAATTAAAAGCAATCTAATTGTGTAAAAGGGAAAAAGTAATATTTTTCATAGATTTTTTCTTTCAAACAAAAATTTTGAACAATCTCTTTAACAATTGTTTCAGTTTTTCAAGAGTTTTGCGATGATACTACATGTGTTAATTCCCTCGAAAAAATATCTGTCCATAAAAAGTTTCTAACTTCATTAGAGATTGGAACTATAACCAAAATCTGACGAATAGTAGAAAAAACCTCTTATTGCCAAAATTTTACTCCATTTTTCCAAATAACACCTTGTCAATAATCATATCTTCCGCGATAGTTTAACAATTATATTAATGTTCCGACACTACTTAGTGGAGGGACGAATCGTAGGCGCAACTGTGTAATTTTAGTGTTCACTCAAATTTGGCGATCGATGTATTTGATGTAAAAAGCTTTGAGTGGTATTGTTAGAAAACCCATCGTGTAAAATTGTCAATTAAAAAGAAAATTTTAATATTCGACTTTTTTGAGGGGCTATGTGGGTTCAAAGTTTTTGTTAACATTCGTCATTTAACCGCAGTTTTTTTCCACTTAAAACGTAGCTTTTGACTGATTTTAATTTTTTTTACCCAAAAATTGTCAATATTATCAATGATTTAGTTTTAAGAACCATGTGACTTAATAGGAAGGCTGTTTTAAGTCAGATCGTTATTTAAAAAAACATAGGGATTCTGCTTATACAGGGGAGTCGTTTTGTTAAGATTCTCCCCAATATTTTGACTTATTAACATCAATGACATTTAGCAGTGATTTCGTTAACACTACAGTAACAAAGGAGTAAAAGAATGAGTTTCGAAGTGTTATCAACTAAAAGAGCCATTAATCATTAATGGCGTGGAGAGCATGGGCGACACAAAATAATGTTCTTTTAACGGCTTATTTTTACTTATCCTTTTGAAATTTCGGTCTCGTGAATTATTGAATTCTGTTTTTTATTGTTTTTGAGGTCTGATCACTACAATTGACTAATGAGAGGACAATTGGGCTCTATAAGTAGGCGTAAATGATCTGCCATAGAAATTTTAGCTGCGTGTTTACAGTTTTGCTACTTTGACCCTGCGTTTTCGTAATTTTTTATTGAATTTTTGTTGCACTTTTTGTTTTCTTATCGTTACATCTCATTAGTGACAGTTTCCTTTGCTCATTCTAAGGAGCCGTCAATTACCTTTTATACTGTCTGAGTTCAATAGATCATGCTTTCTATGGCGCATTAATATGAAATTAGAAAATTATTTGAATTTTGCCATTCTGTTGTTTTCTTTTCGATTTGTAGGTTAGTCTCATTATTGAATGCTCGAAAAAGCATTTTATTGTTTTGGGTTGGTGTGAGTGGACTGATTCACCAAAAGTTTGCTGCTTGGCATAATTAGGTTATAACTAGACCAAATAGTTGTTTGTGCGCGAAAAAGTTTTTTTTTTCGTTTTCCAGCTAAATTTGAAATTTGGCAATCGGTTCAACCCTAGTTCATTTTAGTGAAAAAATGACCTGAGTAGTAATAACCTCAGTTGTATTTACGTCTGTCCCAAACGCACACTACCTTGTATTTCCAATTTTTTCAATTGCACTGAAACCTTTTTTAATCATCAGAAAATCAACGCGCTTTTTATAGTGCATTTGCAATTTCAAAGAATCTGTTTTAAAACTATATAGCAGAGTGGAAGCCAATTTCTGCTGATTAATACAAAGTATACGCATGCAATGAGAGGTGCCATATAATTTGCTCAGCATGATTTTCCCGGTTAATGAATATATTATCATAACGGTGTCAGGACAATTTACCCAATTCCATTATACCCGATGAGAACTTTAATTTATCCTATTACAAAACAACACAACAGCTATTTAGCCGACTATATAACTAAAAGCCCAGTGGGAATTGTTATGAAAGTATTACGAGAGTGGGATTATACTGTCCACTTAATTATGTTAAAGATCGTTGTGACATAGCGACTGCTAATTTGTAATCGGATAATTGATCTAAAAGATCAAAGAGCATTGGGAATAGCAGGTTGGGTATTATGACACTGAATATAACGGTATTGGGAAAAAAGAATTGGGTAAAATTCCAGGTTGGGTAAATCGATTGCACTCGTTTTGGGCTCAAAAGTTTTAGGTCTGTTTATCGCCTTGTGAACAGAGAGAATTTGCCATCTTTACCTTAACGTTAAGATATAGTGTTTTACGACTATAAACCTAACGATTGTGTGTTGTCACCTATATTGTGGTGCCCCGTATAGTGGGAGCGAGAGGCGAAACAAGCGATGAATTGATGTTAATTTAACCAATCTTGCCAAGGAATCGTTTCGAATGTTTCAAATGTGGTACACTAAAAACACGCCACATTTTTGGGCAAAAGACTCGCCCACCTGCGCTAACTGCACACATCAGCAGAGAGCACGTGATAATGCTAAGCAAAACCCAGAAGCCGCAAAAACCGTCCTTGAGAACTTCTGCATGGAAGATTACTTAGATTCAGTGAATAAGTCGAGAGGGCCCTCATTAGGTCGAAGGAATTGGTACATCTTCTCCATCTAGGTGGGTTCAAGTTTACTAAGTTTGTAAGCAATTTGCAAGATTTAGCTGACCGAATTGATGGGTCTCCTCCATTTACTGAGCCGAAAGCCATCGATTCATCCAAGCAGGAATCAAGGCATGTGCTCGGGTTTAAGTGGTGGGATCACAACAACGACACTGTGAGCAGGGGTACTAATTGCACCATCTGAAAAAGCTTAACACAGCGCCTGGTTTTCAGTCTTGTGTCAGAGGTCTACGACCCAATTGGTCTTGTCGATGCACCGTTTACTGTAGGTGCACGTTTACTCTTGAAAGTCATTTGACGTGTCAATGGAAAACGTTGGGATGACGACTTACCCAAAAACACAGTTCACGGATTCCTTGCATGGTGTGTTGAACTGCCGCAAATAGCTAAGATCACTATACCAAGAACTTCCTTTTCAGGATAGTTTCGACATCTTGAACACCACACGTTTGGTGATAGCTCAAGACGTATTCAGTGCTATAAGTTTCCTTAGGACTCAAGTAACTTCAACTTCTGAGGTCATTCAAAAAGAGCTGGCGTTCGTCCTGTGCAACGCCCGCGTTGCACCTATAAAGGTGATGACCGTTCCGCAGTTGGAACTGCAAGCGCCTCTTCTGGCGACACGCCTAAAAAAGGAGATCTGTAGAGCATTGAGCGTTACGGTAGACTGGAGTACAATCGTCTTGCAGTGGAACCACGTCGCCACTTGTGGTAATCCGGTAGATGCTGGCACGCGTGTTATGTCCGTAGAGGTTATTTCTTGAGAACTAAGCAATTTCCTTTCGTGCAAAGTACTGACGTTGTCGATAACATCAAGCTCGGCGTTTCAACAAACGAATAAAGTCTGATCTCATCTGATCTTTAGCCTCATCCGCAAAGAAGCCAGTTAAAGAACAAAGCAATCAATTAATCCTGTTTGATAAGTTCAGTTCTTATCAAAAAAAAACTTTGTATCATCGCATATATGCTCCGTCTTTTGCCATCTCACGAAAGTTACCGTACTGTAGACGGAAGCATAACGGACACTGTTGAGATTGACGATGCCGAGCGACATCTCCAGTACTTTGTACAAGAAGAGTCCCTTAACATCGAAAGAAAGGATCTTCTTGACAACAAACCCGTCACGAAGAGCAGCCGCAATGCTGTTTACACCGTTTACTAGGCCTCAAGGTCACACTTAGCATCCTATCGCGCTGGATGCGCGTCATACATTGGTAAAACAGTTTCTAAGGCATACTCACTTGGAAAGTCTTCATCAAGTCTCGCTTATTTATGATCAAAAGTACAGAAACGTTACGCTATCCTTAAACTACGTTCCTCACTGCGTTCCATCAAATCAAACTGCGTCCTGTGCAGAAAATTATGTGCGGCAACCATTCAACCAATCATTGCGGACATCTCAAAGGAGAGACTCGCGACCAGTATCCTCCCTTCACAAACACCGGGGTTGATTACTTCGGCCCATTTTACATAACCGTTCCTCGGACTACCGAGAAGAGGTGGGGATTTCTCTTTACTTGTCTGACTACTCGTGCTGTCCAGGTTGAAGTCGTTCCTTCTATCCTTCTATTGATACTAGTTCATATGTTACAGGAGTGGAGCAGTTTGTCTCCCGCAGGGCTACGCCAGCTATAATTTGGTCAAATAATATTACAAACTTTATCGCGGCGGAGAAGCTGCGTAAATGTATTCAAAACAGGAACGCGCTCAACATCGCCTCTAAAATTGCGCAAAAGCGCACTAAGTGGAGGTTCAATCAACCCAGTCCACCACAACAAGGTGGAATCTTGGAGAGGTTAGTCCGTAGTTTTAAGAGAGTACTGCATACCATCCTCGGTACACGTCGCCTCACAGATGAGGATTTGAACACTATTTTTTGTCTAGTTGAATAAGCACTGAACACACGTCCGTGAACTCCCGTACGCTCCAACCCATCTGGCTTAGCTGACCCCTCTGACGCAATTTGGTCGCGTTGGCTCAAAGAGTACGCACCGGCTCTGAACCGTAAATCTAAGTGGCAGACGCCTGCCGGGCAACACCTCAAGATCGGTGATTTTAGGTTGGATAGTTGAAGACCCCTAGGGGTTTACTATCCCACTGTACAGATTGAAAAGCTCTGATACAGTTCCGACAGCGTTGCCCGCTTCGCCGTCGTGCGCACGTTGTCCGACTCGGTCTTCCGTCCGCTCATCAAGCTTGTACCAAACCTGCCAACATCTTCCGGTCCGGAGGATGTTAGCGAGTAAATGAGCAATGCAGCGAGAAAATTCAATGTGCTATTATCTGTCCAGCGAGAATGTTTTTACGCATTTTCTTAACCACGTAAACCTTATATCCGTTCTATTTTACGTAGAAAGCTCAGGAAAACTGCAAAACATAGCTGGCAGATTGCCAGAAAAAAGCCGCAATAGATTTGTAGATTGGCAGTCTCAAAAAAACAGTAAAGACAGACCAAAAAAATTTGTCCTGACGTACAATTCAAAGAATTTTCATTGACTAAACAGAAAACCTAGACCTAGAATGGACTATGAGTGAAATCAGAAAACCATTTTTTAAAAAATCAGATAAAAAAATAAGAAAAAAAAACAGAAAATCAATGTCAAACTGCCGCATGTGAACAAAAAAACCACTAGCGAGAAAAAAAATTTAATTCAAACAAAAAAATAGACCTAGAACGAACTATGAATGGATTGGTGAAACCATTCAGAAAAAAATCCGATCGAAAAAATCGAAAAAAACAGTAAAAAATCAGAGTGAAATTGCCGCATGTGAACAAAAAACCACTACCGAGAAACCGAATTTTTGTTCAAACACAGTTTTCTCACTCTACTTTAAAATTAGAGCGAAAAAATTTCACGCCGCAAAACCACTCGCTTTTTCGCTCCACTTCCTGTTTCGGCGTGACCAAAATCACTACTCCAATTTGACTTCAAAAATCATGAAAATGTGTGAACAGATCTTAAAAAAAGACAGCGCCCCAATACAATTCAAATTCTTTGAATTGTAAAAAACCAAGAGAAGGCCAATAATAGCCCCAGCTATCGCTGTGCGGCTATTAATAACAATTTTTGTTGAGCCTACTTGTATACTAAATCGATTGCGCTCGTTTTAGGCTTAATATTTTTATGTTTCAAAAACGTTTTGTTGCCCGACCTTGGTTTAAGACCTGCCAAAAAATGTTGCTAGAGTTGCCGTTTGATGCAGTTTGCTTATTGCCTTTGAGAACGGAGAGAATTTGCTATCTTTACCTTAACGTTATGATATAGTGTTTTACCACTAATAAAGCTTACGACTGTGTTTTCAGCTATAGGTTTAATGGCAGTTTGGGTATAATGACATTGGATATAATGGCACTGGATATAGGCACTGGGTGAAATGGAATTTGCTAAATTGTCATGTTACCCTTGAGAGAGGATAGCAGCTTACTCAGTTGTAGTTGATAGAAAGACTCCGTAAGATGAACGCTTAAAATATTTGGTTGTTGTGCATTCTTTAAACCATTGCTCTAAATTCTAGATTACTACCATGCACATTGAGGTTCCTAAAACTGTGGCTGCTTTATAACTGAAAAGAAAATGCCTTCTCCGATTATTGAATTGATCTCTACAGCAACCAACCATATCAACAACATTCAGTACAATTAAAATGCAGGCTCAGCACTCATCAATTCCTGAAAACGATTTGCATGACATGACACCTCTGGTTTGATTATTCTTGTTCCATTGAAGCCAGTTTGATAGAGTGCTGCTGTGCTCTGAACATCTTACGACTGTACTGCACGCCAGATCCATCTGGTCGGAGGATGCCGTCCTGTCTCAGCTGAGGGTAGTCATCCCTCTCCCACTTAGTGAAGCCCCACTTGGACGACACCAGAATCTTCTGCCGACCTAGTGACCACACTTTACTGACCAGGCATTTTGAAAAATGAACTAGAAGTTCATAGTGTGTTACAAAGATGGTAAACGCTTTTGAACGTGGTTATAATGATAATTTTTCAAAAACTCCACAACAACTTCTCCTTCATCCTGGGATGTTTCAAGTCCCCACAGACTGGGCGCGCGTAAAATCGAAACTATGAGAGCTCTAACGTAAAAATGATCTTTACCTGGGAACTTGAACTTGGCTCTTCTGAGGGCTTCAATGGCATTGTGCTTGTTGTTGTCCTTGATTCGCATTGACAAAATCGGCTGGCCGATCTTCACCCGTGCAACAGTCCCTTGTGGCTTCCCAAAAGCACCTGTTTAAAAAAAAAACAACAAATGAATCCAGAATGTACAGAAATAATACAATGTTTAATAGTGAAATCATTTTAAACTCAATGTTTTGGTTCGTATAGTCAAACAGTTTTCCCTCAGTTGCCGACGAAATGAGCTCGTTTGATCTAACAATTTCGATGACAAATCGATCCTCTTCTAAGTGTTGAAAAGCAAAGATCGCCACACTCCTTTTCCCAACCCACGCGCATCTTCCATATCAAGCGTAAGTTGATGAATTCATATAACCAATCCTCTGGATTCTTGCGGTTCGGGGCTCTGAGTGGTTAGCCAAGAGTAAAAATGGATGGAGGCATTTATTTGGTGTCCCTCAAAGCAATTGTAAAATCTGACATCAGTAATAAGTCACGATGGCTTCAAACAAAAGCATACATGAATCAAAACTTGCCTATAAGGAAAGTTTTTTTGGTTTTAAAGGTTCGCTAAAATGGCCTGATGTGCGTTCACACAATGTTCCAACCTTGAGATCGAGCTAAAATTTCCATTCCACAAAATGCCACCTTAATCATTTCTACGTAATTTTAAAATTTCAGGTCAGTCTTTCTTGTTAAATGTTTATATTTATGTATAAAATGTGAGAAAATAAATAGCAGCAGTATATCCTGTTTAACATTTGAATATATGGGTAAACCAAAGCGAATTGCGACCAAATATGTATAACAATAACTTTCTTAAATGATCTTATTTTGTTATACTAATATTAGTCTAAAAGTCTAAGACTGTGCAACTTTCTTCTTTTAACAATTTATATTTCACTCTGTTCATATATAGCGTCCAATATTACTTCAATTTATTCCTCAGACAAAGCCAATCTGATCCAAAGGAGCCGTGTTCTTCATCTTAAGGAGCGGCGTTCTTCATACTTCCTTTGGAATCCAATAAGACCAGACATCAGAAGCTTCACTTGAGAAACTGCTCACATTGCATCGTAATTTCCGCCCGATGAGAAACGGAAATATCACATTACTTCTACTCATGCTTCTTCTCTGATTCTCATGGAATAGTTTTCTTGCAACAACTGCAGTTTATCGTTCTATAAATGTCATCAACTTATTATTCACAAACGAAACAATCACCAGAATTCAGATGCGGTTTCCTGCGAGGACGTTGACTTCTCTACCTATGGAAACTCTGCCGCTCTTCAAAGTGAACTCAAAACCATTAAACATTTTTTCCTAGACTCAGTGCTTCAAATTGTCTAGAAAGAAAGTGCACATTCAAATTAGACGAACCCAACCACAAAACAATGGTAGAGAAATTGGATTCTGTTTACGACAAGTTACCCAGTTCAACTAAAATAAACATTTCGTTTGGTGTTGTACTTCAGATTGTTGTACACAGTCTTTGGTGTTAATTGTGTTCGATACTGTTACGCTCAGAGAGGAAGACCTTTTATCGAAACTTATTTCCCAAATCAAAGCTCAGACAGGAAGAACTTTTATCAAAACTTATTTCCCAACGTCCAGGCACAAAATGGAAGTTATTGTGCTACAAACGTTACCTTATTGTATTTTCCTGAACAGTGTTCATCTAGGAGGCGCTGAAAAACCTATTCCTCCAAACTTATTCATGAACCACTTAGTGAAAGGTTTTGTGAATTGAAACATTATGTGACCTACATCAAAGGCAATTAAATTGACGCAATGTTCTCTCAATAACAAGGAAAAATGGCAAACACGTTTCAGGACTACACGGAGATAATCTAATTCTTGAAGATCTGACTGGCCAAAACATTCAACTTACACCAATTTCTCGGACGATTAGTCTGAAACCTATGCTGAACTCACTCGTCTATTCCCGGCAAAACTTACAAAGACACATCATTGTTGAGATATGAGAACCAAATCTGTTGGACAGCGGACATCTACAAATTTCTCAAGAAGGTACGCTGTTTAATATTTGATCACTTTTTCGATAGATCAAAAAAAAGATGGGTCATATAAAGAATTGTTCCGAGGCAACTCAGGAGCATATCAACTATCAGAAACAATTTTCGATCGATTAGAAAAGGTCAATATTTCTGTTCCAGTAGAATTGAGGGTTTTTTCACTTAATTGTGTTCGATTTTGAGTCAACAACAGTACCTGTTGCTCTCTACTCATCACTCTCAACAACACTGAATTCGTTTCATGGATTAGAAATATGTTCCAATTAGTGCGTCGACATTTTCCAGTTCAATCATCACTCTCAAGTACACTGAATTCATTTCTTGGATTAGAATGCGTTAAAATGAGTGCGTCGACATTTTCCAGCTTGATTGAAGACATAATTTTTCTTTGCAACCTAAATCCGAACCAATTAATTTGGGACTGTTTGACTAACCTGGAAAAAGTATAGCAGAATAGCGCAATTATTATGAAGGAGAAGTTGCAGAGTTTGGTATCTCGACTTGAAAAAAAGAACTGGCTTGTTCGAGAAGAAGTTCTCATACAATAAAACAAAGGACCTGTCAATGATGCAACAAAAAATTTTGATGACAAATTTCGATTCCATTAAAATCTGAAGCGAGCTCAAAATATTATCGCAAATCAGACAAGACTAAATACTGACAATCACCGTATTATTATTACTGTACTGAGAATTAAAATTGTACAACCTCCGTATTTTTTCAAAGACTTGCAATAAGACCTAAACTTGACTAAAGGATATCTTCTACTGCATTTACTGAAAGAGAGAAATGTTGTTCCAAAAGTGATTCTCATGGAAATTAAGTATATTGGAATAATCGCTCTCGTTTTACTGAAACTCGACATTTTGCGCTTCTTAGTTGGAGCAATTTCTCTGGATAACTATCTCAAAGCGTGAGGAGCCAGTGAAGAGAGGTTTTT
Source organism: Convolutriloba macropyga (assembly GCF_964194025.1). Lineage (NCBI taxonomy): Eukaryota > Metazoa > Xenacoelomorpha > Acoela > Convolutidae > Convolutriloba > Convolutriloba macropyga. Next base: position 39,560,627 of record NC_134470.1, on the reverse strand, counting down.
TCCTATGAATGATTTGATGACAAATTAAAAGCAGCACATTTCCCACCAATTGATAGTTCACGGAGCCAGTTGAAAAACTAAAACGTCTTATCCGTCGATAACAAAAAATTCATTGAATGTAAAATTAGGAGAAATGAAGAAAAGGAAGCTTTAAAGAAACTGAAATTAAACAGAATTACAAAAAAGCGGTAAGAAAGTACAATGAACTGCAATATATTTAATAAAGGGGGAAAATGCTCACCTTTCAAGACTTTCTTAGGTGGTACAACAACAAAAACGTCGTGAATACACTTGAAGTCAATACAAAAATGCTTACATTCTACCACACAAAACAAATTGATATGTTAAAATTGGGTTATACGCTTCAGTTTGGCAAACCGGTGTCTTCAGCCTTAAATGGAAGCTAACTTCTTTCTACTTTGAGAGAACGATACAGACTACAATAACTACACTACAAAATAGTTGAAAAAATCGAGGACCCTCAATTACCTTCGCGCGATATGCAAAAGTTGACGAAACAAAGAATAGAGAGTCATAAAAAAAGCAAGTAGTCATCAAATGTAGTCATTGATGGAAGACAGCTGTATTCACTTTTGATGACAAAGAAAACGCCCAAGGGGTTGAACACAAAATGGGAGTTCAGCGAGGACACTTCGAGTGAAAAAGGCTTCTATCTGAAAAGGGTGAAGTAGGGCTACCTTTTACGACCTATAAGCAATCTTAATACAAGGGCTGAAATTTTCAATCGTAAATAGCTCCCATACTAATGATTCAAATTTGAGCAAACTTCGCAAAGACTAGCACTAAGCTACAATATAGCACATGGAAAAAAGTGGACTAAATCGGACATGTAGTTTTTGAGATAACGAGATTTAAATTTCAGACCGCAACACAATTTATCTATAGTGAATCACTTAACGAACTGGTGGATACAGAACTCGCAGTACATATCTCATCCACAAGAAGCCGACAACAAAAAAAGAGACTATTAAGCGTGTGAATGTAAAACTGGAAGGCTTTTTATACTGACGCAAAATTCGGTAGAAATTATGGAAATCAATTTCAGAAAGTTCTGATCAAAATTTTAATATTAGTCAACAAAATTCGAGATTTGTCACAACATTGGATATCACAAGAAGTTACACTCTTTCCTTGGTATTGATAATTTCAATGATACAATAATTTTACTAGGTAAAAATTCGCACATACTGCCAAGTAGAGATTTCTCAAAAAAGATAGGTAAAATTTTCCAAACTTTTCTTTAATTCTGATTAATGAAACCAATGATTATTAGTGAAAAACAGGGGGTCAAACCCTCAAGATCAATATCAACCCTTCACACCATGAACAGTTTCGGTGAATCGCATATAGTTTCGGTGAATGGGATAATAATCATTTAATCGTTTAAGAGCAATTAAATATTCTCTATTAAATCTTTCTCTACATTTCTCTTGCGTCCCCCTGAACTTTGTAGAATATGAGGTTTATAGCTAAAAAAGGTCGGAAAAAAATTTTTTCTGCTGAATTCAATAGCAGAGCTCATACTTGAAGACAAGAAAGAGAATAAAAAATCAATTGGAAAATTTTGTTCGCTTGTCTCCAGTGCTATTTAAAAATTTGATCCCTGAATGCCAAGTCAACAAAATTGCAAAACTGATTTGAGTTATTTATTACATTTTAAAATAATCGGTTCTGACAACTATGGCAGCAGTTTTATTACTACTTTTTTGTGCTCCTTTTATTACTCCTTTTATGCTCCTTTTATTACTCCTTTTGATTACTCTTTTTTTGTGCTATCTAGAAAATGGGATCAACCGGAATATAATTTTAAAAAACACAATTTTAGCAATTCTAAGGACATTATCAAGTCTAATAGAGCAATTCAGTCACTCCTATTGTATACAGAGCGCATCAAAATTATCAACTTGTTGCTCTGACATCCGTTTTTAGATTTGCAGATAATAAAAACATACAGATTTTAATAATGTGATTAGTCTACTGCTTTTTCTTCAGCCAAGAAGATTACTAACTATAGTTTCATTCAGAGGATATGAAACTGTAAAAATCTGATAAATTCACTCCAATTGCAAAATTTAGCGTTCTGAAGGAATTAAGATTAAAAGAAATCCTTCGTTTCGCAGAAAAACAATTCTCGGTAAACTTTTCATTCTGAAATCGTTGCTATCATTACTTAAAAATTTTATCTTAAAAGGTTCCTGTGGACTTCCAAAGAGCTGTTTTTCAGCATCTCAACTAAATACGTTCGCTGATGACACAAATGTCTTTCATGAAATCAAAGCTCAGAGAGGAAGAACTTTTAGGGAAACTTATTTCTTTACGTCCAGGCAGAAAATGGAAGTTATTGTTATACAAACGTTTCCTTTGTGTTTTTCCAGATTGGTGTTCACCTTGGATGCACTGAAGAACCTATTCCTCCAAACTTAGTCATGAACCAATAAGTGAAGTGTTTTAAGAACTGAAATATTATGTGAGCTATATCAAATGCAATTAAATTGACGCAATATTCTCTCAGTAACAAGGAAATATGGCAAAGATTTTCAGGAGTACACTGAGATAATCTAATTCTTGAAGATCTGACTGACCAATACATTCAATTTACACCAATTTCTCGGACGATTAGTCTGAAACCTATGCTGAACTCGTCTATTCCCGGCAAAACTTACAAAGACACATCATTGTTGAGATATGAGAACCAAATCTGTTGGACAGCGGACATCTACAAATTCCTCAAGAAGCTATGCAGTTACATATCTGATCACTTTTTAGATAGATCAAAAAATTTGGTGGTCCATATAACGAATTGTTCCGAGGCAACTCGGGAGCTTATCAACTATCAGAAACAATTTTCGATCGATTAGAAGAAGTCAATATTTCTGTTCCAGTAGAATTGAGGGTTTTTTCACTTAATTTTGTTGGATTTTGAGTCAACGACAGTACCTGTCGCTCTCTACTCATCACTCTCAACAACACTGAATTCATTTCATGGATTACCAATATGTTCCAATTATTGCGTCGACATTTTCCAGCTAAATTGAAGACATAATTTTCCTTTGCAACCTAAATCCGAACCAATTAATTCGGGACTGTTTGACTAACCTGGAAATAATACAGCAGAAAAGTGTTATTATTATGAAGAAATTGATATCTCAACTCGAAAAAAGAACTGGCTTGTTCGATAAGAAGTTCCCTTGTAAGAGAACAAAGGACCTGTTAATGATGCAACGGAAAATTTTGATGACAACGATTTCGATTCCATTGAAATCTGAAGCCAGCTCAAAGTATTATCGCAAAAGAGACAATCTCCGTATCATTATTACTGTACCGAGAATTATTACTGTACAATCTCCGTATTTTTTTCAACAGCTTGCTATATGACCTGAACTTGATTAGAGAATATCTTCTTCTGCATTTACTGAAAGAGAGAAATGTTGTTCAAAAAGTGATTCTCATGGAAACTAAGTATATTGGAATGAACGCTCTCGTTTTACTGAAACCGGACATTTGGCACTTCTTAGGTGGAGCAATTTGTCTGCATAACTTTCTCAGAGCGTAGGGAGCCATTGAAGAGAGAGGTTTTTTCCTTATGCAGGATTTGATTGTAGTGACAACTTAAAAGCAGCACATTTCCCACCAATTGATAGTTTACGGAGCTACTTGAAAAACTATAACGTCTTTTCCGTCGATAACAAAAATTCATGGATTGCAAAATTAGGAGAAGTGAAGAAAAGGAAGCTTTTAAGAAGCTGAAATTAAACAGAGTTCCAAAAAATGCGGTGAAAAACTACAGGGAACTGCAATACATTTGGCAAAGGGGGAACTTGAAGAGTTATACTTTGAGTTATAAAAAAAGTGCAAGTCTATCTATTATGGTCATTGATGGAAGTCTGCGCTATCCATTTTTGATGACAAAGCCCTCGGGGTTGTACACAAAATGGGAGTTCAGCGAGGACAATTCGAGTGAAAAAAAGGCTTCTATCTCAAAGGAGTGAAGTAGGGCTACCTTTTACGACCTATAAGCAATCTTAATACAAGGGCTGAAATTTTCAATCGTAAATAGCTCCCATACTAACGATTCAAATTTGAGCAAACTTCGCAGTGACTAGCACTAGGCTACAATATAGCACATGGAAAAAAGTGGACTAAATCGGACATGTAGTTTTTGAGATAACGAGATTTAAATTTCAGACCGCAACACAATTTATCTATAGTGAATCACTTAACGAACTGGTGGATACAGAACTCGCAGTACATATCTCATCCACAAGAAGCCGACAACAAAAAAAGAGACTATTAAGCGTGTGAATGTAAAACTGGAAGGCTTTTTATACTGACGCAAAATTCGGTAGAAATTATGGAAATCAATTTCAGAAAGTTCTGATCAAAATTTTAATATTAGTCAACAAAATTCGAGATTTGTCACAACATTGGATATCACAAGAAGTTACACTCTTTCCTTGGTATTGATAATTTCAATGATACAATAATTTTACTAGGTAAAAATTCGCACATACTGCCAAGTAGAGATTTCTCAAAAAAGATAGGTAAAATTTTCCAAACTTTTCTTTAATTCTGATTAATGAAACCAATGATTATTAGTGAAAAACAGGGGGTCAAACCCTCAAGATCAATATCAACCCTTCACACCATGAACAGTTTCGGTGAATCGCATATAGTTTCGGTGAATGGGATAATAATCATTTAATTGTTTAAGAGCAATTGAATATTCTCTATTAAATCTTTCTTTATATTTCTCTTGCGTCTCCCTGAACTTTGTAGAATATGAAACTTTGTAGAATATTAAAAAATTCGATCCCTGAATTCCGAGTCAACAAAATTGCAAAATTGATTTGAGTTATTTATTACATTTTAAAATAATCAGTTTTGACAACTATGGCAGCAGTTTTATTACTCCTTGTTTGTGCTCCTTTTAATATTTCTTTTGTGCTCCTATTATTACTCCTTTCTATTACTCCTTTCTTGTGCTATCTAGAAAATGGGATCAAACGGAGTTTAAATTTGAAAAAAAAACAATTTTAGCAATTCTAAGGACATTATCAAGTCTAACAGAGCAATTCAGTCACTCCTATTGTATACAGAGCGCAGCAAAATTATCAAGTTGTTGCTCTGACATCCGTTTTTAGATTTGCAGATAATAAAGAGATACAGATTTCAATAATGTGCTAAGTCTCCTGCTTTTTCTTAAGCCGAAAAGATAACTAACTATACTTTCATTCAGAGGATATGAAACTGTATAAATCGGAGAGTTTCAGTCCAATTTCAAAATCTAGCTAGTGTTCTGAAGATATTACGATTAAAAGAAATCCTTCGTTTTGCAGAAAAATCATTCGCGGTAAACTTTTCATTCTGAAATCGTTGCTATCCTTACTTAAAAACTTTATCTGACACGGTTCCTGTGAGCTGCTTTTCAGCATCTTGACCAAATACGTTCATAATTGAAATGAGAATATTTTCCGAGAAGAAAACATAACCGACAAACGTCTAGAGTATTGATCTCAAGCGAGGGGCTAACAGTTGTCGTCACAAGTAGCCAGCCAGCTGGGGCTTAGAGATGCTAGCATTAGGGGGCGATGAGAGGAGTGCGTTCACGCTTTGGGGTGGGGGAGTGGGTACGAGTTGGAGGACATTAAGAGAGGGGTCCAAATCAACAGGTTGAATAGGGTGGACGGTGGGGGGTTGCGGCGAGTGAATGGTGGAGGGGGGATGAGGCGGGGCACGATTTTAAGATTCAGAAGCGCCAAAAACAAAAAAATGGGCCTTCACGACAAAAAAATGGGTACTCAAAACAGTTTCGGTGAATCGCATACTGTGAGGAGAATACTAACGCGTACGGCTCTGAGAGAGCTGCTCAGCCACCTAATGCCCTCCGGGCTTTACTTGTTTATCCTGTTTTGGATGAAGAAAAGTTAAATGGGCAGACAAAAAATCGGTAAAGAAACAAGTAGCATTAAAAAAGACCACCGGACTAATATAAATCTGCCAACTTTGTTTGAGAGCAATTAAAAAGAACAACATAATCAAACCTTTTAAACTTAGTAGTTTTTAATGAGACTAAATTTCATATTTCGCATAATAGAACTATCAACAAGCAGAACAATCAATTTAATATAAGTTTCTTACTTTTGCACAACAGTTGCAAATACAAGTAGAGTAATTGTATAAAGGAAAAACATTACCTGGTAAAAGTTATCAATAATTTAATAACAAATGTCATGTATTTAGGATAGAGGAAACACCAACACGCAAAGACATTGATTGTACATACATTTCTGTTCTCGATGGGTTCCATTTAGAATTCTAACGATAAAACAAAAAACGTCAAGGTTTTCGAAATTATAGTTTTTGGAAATTGAAAAGGCAAGTGAAATATTTCCGCTTTGGAGCCCAAAAAAACGAGCAAATAATTAATTGCTGATTGCATATTGTTAAGGTTTTGCAGATTCAATTAACGAAAAAGTTAACGGCAGAAATTAGTTTTTAAACAAAGTGGACGGGCTGAGGGAGTGGAGGTTGCTGGTGCAGACGACAGTGAGTAGGGGCCGGGGGAACGAGGGTGGCAGTGGGGAAGTATTGAGGTTTGGGGTTAGGAGTCAAACTCCCCCCTTCACACCGTAAATTTTTTCTCAACTGTTTTGGCGTTACCATGCTTAGTGACTTGTAAGGCTCTAAGAGAACTGCTCAAGCTTAATACCCTCCGGGCTTTACCTGTATATCCCTGTTTTGAGGACGAAAAGACAAATGGATGAGACTAACAATCGCATTCAAAAAAGAACAGAAGACTAATAAAATTGCTACAAACTTTTTGAGTTGTTCGTAAGTTGTAGCCATCTCTCAAGGGCCACGCCACGCAAAATTAGGCGGAACATACCAAATTATCGTCCTTTTCTCTTGAGTTGAAAACTTTTCTCTTGAGGAAATTAAAGCCCTCTGGGCTTTACTTGTTTATTCCGTTTCTCCAGAGAAAAATCACAAAAAATAGAAGAAAAATTGGTTATACCACTCACATAATTCTGCATCAGATATATCGATAGGTCAAAATTGGATGAACAAAAAAACAGTTGAACAACAGTGGATGAACAAATCACAAATTGACAACTGCTGAACGGCCATAAACAACAGAATAAGCAATAGCTATAAAGCTAAAATATTGGGTTTGTTATGAAAGATAAAACGGAACTTACTGTGAACTTTTGTGAATAGTGAATTGAAAGGAACTATCATCACTCACCTCTCATCCCAGTCTGGAGTCTATCAGCCCCAGCACAGCTCAACATTTTGTTGATTCTGATCACGTGGAATGGGTGCACTCTCACTCTCATGTGGAACGCATCTTTGCCAACATTCTTGACCATGTACTTATTAGCGCAGATTCTCGCAGCCTCTAACGCCTCACCTGCGACACATTACAAAATTGACTCTTTTCAGAAACTGTGCTCAATGCGTGGAGAAAACATTTCTAGTAAAGTGATTTGAAGTCTCTTTTAGCGGACAGTTACCTATTTACACGCTTTATTTGGACAAAGTCAACTTCCAGTTTTTTGGCGGGAAAAATTTCAAGTTTCATAAAATTGACTTCGGTCATCTTGAATTGATGCATCATCAACAGAAGTTACTTTAGTAGTTTCCCGTAGTTTTCGGCTATCATAGTTAAACTTTTCATACCAAGAAAACATTGTTTGCGTAAAGGTGTGAACTGAAACAAATGTGCCGTGACGCTTATATTGGTTTTAAATCTAGCGGGTTTTTAACTCTTTACATGTTTTTTCTGATCAGATAATGAAAAGGTCTAGCAAAAATAAGGTGCCGATGAGACTCACTGTTTCGCTTGTTATGCTAGAAACAATCAAAGGTAACAATATGCATCCTGTGAATTTTCCGTTACCTGAAAGCTGTTCCAACTCGTCCGAGATCAGGTGAACACAACACGGGAACTCATCAACACCCGCCCTCTTACGACCAATGTCGTATATGCGGATCTTTGGATCAGGCACACCGCGGCAAAAGCGAGATTTCGGATATGGCTTATTCTTACAGTAGCGGTAACAGCGCGCAGGTCTTCGACCCATGATAACACAACTATCTGAAAAACATTCCTTAATTGACAAATATATATTCATTAAATGGAGGATATTTCACTAAGACTAAATGAATGCCACGACTATTTGAAATGAAAATTGGCAGCAACACAACAGTTCCACATAACCCAAGTTCAAATCGTTTCTAGAAAAACAATTCACATATGTTTATACCTCCAAAGATTTTCACATATTATTGAGTGGAGGTCTGGCATTATGTCATAAGACTACAAAAAACAACGAATAAAAGCAGAATTCAGAAATTTCAAATAATTTTACGCAAACATAGCGTTGAAGCCACAAAAACCATGATCATTTATTTCGCTTAAATTATAATATATGTTCATTGGGCCTCGTTTGTAAGTAAATGGAACATCGCAATAACCAGGCCTTGTTTTGCGACCATCCTGGTTAGTAAGTAACAAAAAACGTCAAAAATACTTTTAAGAGAACACTTCAAAACAATCCAAATAAATTTTGGATTATAAAAAAAAGATCGAGAACATTGTGTCAGCAGTTTTTAGGTTTGTAATTTTAGGCAAATTTCAACAAAGTGGGATAAAGAAGAATATTTGGTAACATTTTTGATAAACAGCTGAAATTTGAAAGTTTCAGCAGAAGGAAAAAGTTCGATCAAAGAGTTCAGCAACACTCATTTCTTTTAAAAGTTAAATTAAAGTTAAAACCAATAACACTATCATTAATAACTTCAACATATTTTTGGCAAAATTGACAAAAATTAATAGAGCAAATGCCCTGAATATGTGAATCAAAACAAAGGAGATCAATCAAATGTTCACAAAACTTGACAACTCCTTGGACAAAATGTAATTAATTTTTTAATTATATAGTCTACGTTGGGCGAGCTTTCAAATGATACCTCTCACGACTCGAAAAACAACTCTGACTGGAAAAAACCGGCATACAGTTGCTCCCCAACTAAGATGATTCAAATCGAGAGATGAGAGACTGAAACCAAAACAAAAGAAAGCAAAACAAGGTCTTGCCTTACATGTTTATATCTAATTGCTTTCGATTATCGGCACATTTATCTTAAGATAATGATATAGAGAATAGTTTCCATTTCTGTTCCTGCAATCTTTGTGTAGTCGTTTATATTTAGAACGGATAAAGCAAATAAGCAGCATTCGATTCTAAAATTCTTATCTCAATAAAAATCAAAATATCTTTACCTCAAACATACAATTAACCGCCATTGCCAAACTTATGATGATAACAAAATTTCTATCCCTGTCAAACAATGCCAAATTGGAGAAGGTCAACAGCGATTAATATCAATTCATATATTAATTGCACATAACATTTTCTGTTATCATGTAATTAAATCATAGCTGGCAGAACCCATGACGGACCAATGAAAGGTTTATCCGCAAAATAATTGTTTTTTTAAAAAATAAATCAACCTTAAAACAATTAAGCCCTAAAAATCTAGAAAATTAAATATTTTGCTAACTGTCAAGATACCACGAGGGAATGATTAAAAAATGCTTTCGATGAAATCGATGAAAACCAACTTCCATGCATTGGGCATATCAATTTTCATATTTACGTACAGAGGATAAGAAAATACTTAATTGTTTTGAAAAAGACAAAACACGCTTATGTTTTTCACATCTGTAATAATGTTCGGGAACAACTTTTTAAATGAAACACAATCTGGCCCACCAACCGTTGGTTTAGAGCTATTTGAAAATTGCTAGAACGCCGCAAATTTTGGGTGATTTTTATTGTTGTTGTTGTGGCGGGACCAAAAAAGAGTTAACTATTTGGTGTCAGGAAAGTTGTTTTGATAATGGTCCAGTGTTTTTCTGAATTGCATCAATAAAAAACGAATACTAACAATTTTTAGCACACCAATAATTTCTATTTGTGTTGTGAAAACCTAGCTCCATTTTTCAAAATGAATTTAAATAATATTAGCTACGCTTGCAAAATATTTCAGTTTTCCACGTTTCTCAATTGAAAAAGCGGATTGACCTCACATTTTCATTGTTCTTAAAGTGGTTTTAAAATAACTTCTTGGCCAAGAAAACAATTCGGAGTAAACGAATCGCAAAAAGGCAGAGAACACTGAACAATTATTGAACAATTATTGTGCTTCCTATTCACTTCGCTAAGTAATGACCAAAAAAACTCAATTTGCCCCTCATAGCATTGAAATTCAGCAAACTAGGAAAGATTTTTTGCCAAGTAATGGTGTTACCAACAATGGCTTCTCTTGACTTTACACAACCCTTGAAAAGCAAACATTTCCAAACTTACCAATCGTTGTTAGGAACACCAATTGAAACTACTCAGATCCAAAAATGACTTTAAAAACGTCTTTTTTGAACTTAACGAGTAGGAACAAAAAATTCAAACATAACCGACTAGCGTCGAGCAAATTGCTCTCAAACAACCGGCGAGCGGTTGGGTTCATCAGCTAGCCACGGTTTAGTGAGACTAGCTTTAGCTTCATTTGACTCTGCATCTTTTGATTTTCTAGCTTTGTTAGTAAACAAATAAAAAAAACTAATATTTTAAAAATTTGCAAAATATTGCAAAATTTAAAAGAAAAATTCCGCAGTGAAAATGTGCAAAACTATTTTTTGTCTCTGGAGTTATGTCAAGTAACCTATCTGCAAGACTTGAAAAACTTCGTTGACCAGTAATAATCGTTAAACTCAGAAAGAAAAGGACAAAAAATAATCCAAAATTTTGAAAACAATTGCAAATTTTAACAAAATCTTCCTAAAATTCAAGATATTAAAATCTTCAAAACCGTTTCATAGTCTCAAGAGACTATCCAGTATCACTATTTCAAGCTTTAAATAGTTTCACTGGCTCAAACATCCATAAACTGAGCATTGAATATGATAATAATTTCCGGAAAAATTAAAAAAATAATAAATTTTAAATAAATTAATATAATTAATAATTGATAATAATTTCCGGAAAAATTAAAAAAATAATAAATTTTAAATAAATTAATAAAATTAATAAATAAAAAAAATAAATCAAAAAATTGCAAAGAAACTGGAGTCATTATAATAGTGATAGCAATTCCATTAACTCTAGAAACTATGCGACAGCTTATTATCAAACCTTGGAGGAGGTCCCATGTCCCTGGTGCCGGAAAAAAATCAAAAACATGAAAAGATTGCAAATATTTTTGAATATTGCTTAAATTCGTGAACTTAAAATTTTGAAAAACATTCCCTTACATCTTTAAAATATTAGAAAAAAAGGAAGTTCCGTGGCTCTTGAGGCTAGAAAAACCTCAAAAAAATGACAAAAATTCAAAAAACTTGAAAAAAAAATAGCAAGTTGCATAAAAAACTGCTAAAAATTGTGAAATAAAAGTTGAAAACTAATCCATGGCCAAAAAACAATTTCCAGTAACTTTTTATCAAACCCTAACGAAGATTTTCTGTTAAGCTGAAAAACTGAATAAAAACAATGTTAAAAAATTGAAAAAAAAATTGCAAGTTTTGTAAAAAAAAAATGCTGAAATTCGTGATGTTTAATTCTTGAAAAGCATTCCATTACATTTAGAAACTATACAGTAACCTACTGTCGGACCCTAGAGGAGGTTTCTCGCCTCTTGAGGCTGGAGAAACCTAAAAACCGACAAAAATTTACAAAATAATTAAAAAAAAGGCAAGTTTTATAAAAAAATAAAACTGCTAAAATCTGTCATATTAAAAAATTGAAAGCTATTCCATGGCAAAAAAATTTTTGCAGTAGCTGATTATCAAACCCGTAGGGACAATTTCTGGTCCCTGCTTCTGGAAAGACGTGAATAATGAAAAATATCTCAAAACATTGAAAAAATTTTCATGTCTTTAAGAATTGCTAAAATTCGTGATGTTAAAATGTTGAAACCATTCCTCTACCACTAGAAACTATGCCGTTACCTATAGGAATATAAAAAAATAGAGGAGGTTCCTTGACACCTAGGGCTGAAAGAACTCAAAGAATGACAAAAATTTTCAAATATCTGCATCGGCGGGCTGATGGGGAGGGAGGGGGTATTAGAGTGGGCAACAGTGGGGTGGGGGGCAACAGCGCGGTGGGGGTGGGGGCAATAGTTGGGGGGGGGCGTTCAACAGTGGGTATGTCTTAAACCTCTAAGAACCGCCCTTCACACCATAAGTTTAGCTCTCCAAAACAGTTTGAGCTGAAACAGCTGAAAGGCTCTAAGAGCACTTAATGCCCCCTGGGTGCTACCTGTTTATCCCGTTTTTGAGGACGAAAAGTTAAAAGCGTCAGACAAAATCGGTCAAGCGAAAAATCGCATTAAAAAAGAGAGACAGGACTAAAATAATTGCTACAAACTTTGTTTGAGAGCAATTAATCATAATGAAAACTCATTTTTGACGCCTCGATGAAAAACTAAAAGGCAACATTAGCTTAAAATGACGGATCAATTACCAAACCAAGAAAAGCATACTCAGGCAACTTCCCGCAATTCAAAATTAGGACAAATGTTTTAATCCGTATGTTGCAACTATCAGCGGATTTCAAGAATTTTTACAATCGACGGTGTTAGTAAAACCGGTGTCAATTTTGAAAAAAATGCCTTCAGAGACAATAAAACAAAGTGAGCAACTTCGTATTTTTTGGACAAAATCTACCAATTCCACACAATTTGCATCTTTAATGCTTTATCTAAACGCATATTCGAAAGAGCTGATTCGGCAATTCACTTGCGCTTTTCGCAGTTAACAGCAAATGAATTTCACTAATACTCCGAAAATTCTGAAAAAATTTGAAAGTGATATCATTACCACTAAATGAGAAAAGACCTTAAAAGAAAAATGTTGGTAGTTTTATTAATTCATCGCCCTCGATACATGGAGAAAGCAAAGAACATGAGAGCAGACCTATAAAAAATTGGCTATTACTGTTCTACTGTTCTAATACTTCATGAAACGACCAGGCTCTGTAATGAGCGTTCGGACAATGTTTCGGCCTAGATATAGTAAATTTTCAAAATAAAACATTAATGCATTCTCAAATATGGACAGATGTGCATAATAGTAAAGTTATTTCTTTTTATTTCAACAGCATGGACAAAACTTTGGTTAAAGAAAAGAAATCAAGCTGATACAGTTTCTCAAGCGAAAAAAAGCAAAAATGAGATTTTAAATCCACAAAGAAGAAATGACTATTGACTACAAAACCAAGACTTTTACTGGAATAGCAGCCTTTGATTGTCAACAACGGAAATGACCCTACGTGTGAGAAAACAAACAAAGAAAGCAGAAAACAATCTGAAAAAAAAACTCATTTTTCTACAAAAACTAGTGGTCTTAAAATTAATAGAAACCAATTGAATAATGATGAAAGACACAATACACGATCCTAGAAAACACACGAATATTGCAAAACAAAGGAAAAAATAACCAAAACGATTAAAATAAACAACAGCAAATGAAAAAAAACTTGTGTCGAAGTTAAAAGAACACTTAGTTAGCCGTTTATGAAAAAAATACCTAACCACTTAAAAACTATTCATTAAAAACCGACAAAATAACAAAAACATCAACGTTCATGAAAAACAACAACAGAAGGCAAGATTCGCGAAATCACTAACTTTAGAAACGATCTCTCAATAAATAACATTCGGTACAAACTGAAAAAACTATACAGCCGATGGCAGTTGATTTGTTGTTATTGAGATAGAAAACCTTTTAGTAAGACAACAAAAAACTAACGGTTACGGCCGACCCCATAAATAACACTTTTTCAACAACAAATAGTATCATATTGCAAATAACTGAGAGATGAAAAGTAAAACCAAATTGAAAGATGAAAAGTAAAGTTTAATTTTGTTTCGGAGTAAATAGATGGAGCCACTGACACCAATTATGAAGTCGACAAAAAGTACAACTAGGGGCAAATTTCAAAAAAAAATTTTAAAAAATCAAAAAATAAATCAATTACCGGTTAACTAATGCTTCCTTAGAAGACCACCGAGAATTGTCGACAATAAGACTAAAAAATGGGACTACAGAAAGAGCAGTAAGTACAGCCAAAAAACTAATATGAACAAACATTGCGCCAAAGCCATAAAAAACCAAAAGCCAATGACTCACATTAAATAAGTTGTCTTAGGCGAAGGTAACTTCATTAAAAAGTAAAGATAATCAAAGTGAACCTTCCAATTATGAGTCAATATGATGTGACGGTAAATACAAGAAATACAGTAAAAACTAAAATATTCACAAAGAATTTTTCAAAACTCGTAGTGTCAGTGGTCGAAGAAACCAATAGCAGCCTAGTGATCGATTCTAACAATATCATATGTATGATTAGAACACATTTCAATTAAAGTAAGATTCGCGAGCAAATTAAGAACGGCAGAACAGAATTCAAAGCGCGGCACGAACAAAAAATCATCGAACCAAGAGATTCAAAAATTAATGTCATTGAGCACATTTAAATGTTAGCCAAACAAAATCATGTTAGATCATAAGGTTTCAAAAAAGGCAAACAAAAACAAAGTGAAATCAGCCTGACAAAGGCAAACAAAGACAGTGAAAATCAGCCTGCGTCCACCAAAAATTTAAACTCAACTCCTCGAGAAAGATGGAATTCAATTGAATGTTCCAATTGAATGTTCCACGCTTGACTGGCTTATTAATGATACCACAAACAACTTGAGCATATGATCCCCCCCCCCCCACCTAAGTGAGGTTGGCACAATGGAAAGTTTAGTCAAATAGAATGGCTCACTGAGCTAACACGAATCCCACTAAGTTACCAAAAAAATAAGAACCATTAAAGCTTTAATCAGAGAGTTACACTCTCGTTTACAAATTATAAAACCAGTCTTATATCATATGTCTCAAGACTAGAGAACACCGACAAAATGCCAGCAAAATTAAAATGGAAAAGAAACGAGATTTTTCTGCGGCCATTTTTACCTGCATGCAATGATATGATGAGGATTGACAATAACTAAAAAAGCCTGTTGGTCTCTTGTATACTCGAACACGTGAGGGATGAACATATATGAAGGTTTCGAGAAGCTTTCTCATATTTATCTGCAAACTGAAAAATCACAACATTAAACTGTCTTTCTGTAAACAAAAACAGTCTGTAAACAAACGTATTTGTGGAAAACAAAAGCACCAGTTTAGTTATGTTTTCGTCCAAAAATTTGATTAAAGCTGAGTTTTTATTAATTGATTAGAAGACAAACGGAAATTTCCGTAAATGGGTGAACCCTCATAGCCACGTCGTCTCGCAAAGAAAACAATTTAACTATATTACCTAAAGCATAAACAGACTAACGTCACACTAGTTGCATTCCAGCGGTAGGCAGCGCAATATTTCTTTGTAGCCTGTCGAGTGATCGGGAAAGTGGCCTTTAGCGAGTTGCGTCACAAATGACAATATTAGAGGTTATAAAAGGCCATTACTGAGATATAAACCAAAACCGCTGGATGGACCCAATTAAGTCTCTTTCGGTTTCTCTGAGGTAAAAAATGTATTTTCAATCATTTTAGCAACGAAATTAGATAATATGGCATTTTCCAAGCTGACAGCATCTTTTATATCCACTAGGAACACACAAACAAAAATACAAAACCGGAAATCTGCACTTTTAAACCGATAACTTGCCGTTCTGTTCTGGGTGACAAAGAATACGTTGAGAGCCTAATTCGAAATCGCCTATTGCCAGTCAGGTATTTTCTAGTTCTTAACGACCTAATTCTGCTTAACAAGATTTTAGTGGGCTTAACTTCTATGAATGCGTCAGACCACTGGTCAATAACTTTTGGTTGTCCAAAGACCAGATCAAGTGAAAAGTTTTTTATTGAAGCGCGAAAAACATTTCGGAAACGTTCTGAAGATAATTACTTTAATAGAGTAGCCCGATACAATAATTATTTGTCTCAACTTAACAGTTTTGCTATTTATTCACCACACAAAAATCCATGTCAGTTTCGAAGAGAAGTGAAGAACTTTTTGGAAGGGGAGGCGTTGAAAAGATTCAAATATAAAAGTTACCCTTCAGGATCGAAAGTTTTCGAGAAATATTAATTATTTAAACTTGATTTCTCCCCTAATCTGGGGACTACCAAGCCGGTTGTAACCATGTTTGGTTGAATTCAATATTATTATTATTATTATCAGTGCAAATGATTATTTTATTTTAAAAATCATTTTAAAGCAAAACTTCAATTTTATTGGTTTACTGCCAAAACTTTTTTTGGCTAACCTGAATAACATCGATTGGCTGAAACTGACTGAAAGGAAAAAAACAGTTGAGCATATAGATCCCCAGCTAACCCCCCCCCCCCCCCCGCCAACTAGGGGTTTAAAATTATTGCATCACTTTAATGTTTTTATTATCTTCACTGTAAAATGAAGCAATTAAAGTAGTACTGTATCCCCTCAAAACTCTAGAGCATCTGGCAAATAGAGATAAAACAGCCCGAACTGTTCAGATTCCAGTCCAGTTCAGTTCAGATTCCACAATATCGCCAGGTTTATTATCTTTTGGTTCAAAAATTCGATTATATCGATATTTGATTACTTGCCCAACAGAGAAACGGAAACTTCCATGAATAGGTGAACCTTCGAACGGAAACTTCCATGAATAGGTGAACCTTCGGCGAACAGCAAACTTATTATACAAACAATAAACATAAGCCCACTAACGCTACACTAGTTGCCCTCAAGCGGCAGGCAGGGCTAGACTTCATCGTAGTCTGTCGGGGGTACGGGAGGTGGCTTATAGCGAGATCCATAACAAAAGAAAAAATTCGAGGTTATAAAAGGCCACTATTGAGATATAACCAAAAATAACAGCTGACTGAACCCAATTGAGCCACTGACGGGTCTGACTGAGGTTAAAAATAGTTTGTATTTTTAAACACTTTAGAGCAACGAAATTAGAAATTGTTACATTTTCCAAGCGGAGAGCATCAACTCTATCCGCTAGGAATACACACATACCAATACACAAACAAAAACTCAATACTTAAAAAATTTTATAATAAGGATTCTAAATTATATCAAAAGGCTATGGTAACCTTAAATAATATCGATTGGCCAAAACTGACTAAACAAATAGAGTGCAGTTTCTTTAACCCCTCCCCCCCCACGTAACGGTTCAAGCCTCTTTCACAAAAACTGTTTCCACAAATTCAACAAAAGCGCCCTGTTTAGTCATCTTTTGGTCCAAAAATTCGATTAAAGCTGAACTTTTATTAGTCACTGAGAAGTGAAGCAAAAATTTCTAAAAATGGGTAAACCCTCATAGCCACATTGTCTCGCGAAGAAAATATACTAACAATATTAACTAAAACAAACCCACTAACGCTAAACTGTATTAACTAGGACACAAACTAGTTGCCTTCAAGCGGCAGGCAGGCCTAGACATTATTAGATGTTAGTAAAGGCCACTATCGACATATAAACAAAACGAAATAGCTTGATGCACCCACATCCTCCAATGATGGGTTTCAGACTCTTTCGGGTTTCACTGACAAAAGTATTTTCAAACATTTGAGCCACAAAATTAGATTATGTGGCATTTTTCAAGCTGAGACCATCTCTTGCATCCACTCAGAAAACACAGAGAAACAAAAAAAAACAGAAAACTGTCCTCTTCAATCGATAATCAGTGCAAATGATTACATCTGATTCTTAAAATTAATTTAAAACTCATTTTATGACCAAAACGTTCATTTAATTGGTTAATTGCCAAAAACCTTTTATTTCAGCGGTTTTACGTTATTCATTTCAAGGAACTCTGGCAACCTTGAATAACATCGATTGGCCAAAAATGCCTGAACAAAAAAATAGTTGAGCATATAGTTCCAACCCACTAAAATGGGGTCAGAACAAGGTTTCAAATTTTATTGCAGTAAGATTTCAACTAAGAATACGTTTAAAAAATTTTGCATTCCTTTAAGGTTTATATAATCTTCACTGTAAAAATGAGTGTCTATGATTATTTTATTGCAACAATTATTTTAAAATTTTTCAATAGACCAAAACCTAAAATGTTTGGGGGGATTTGTATCATTTGGATGAGCTCTGGCCACCTCGAACAAAACTTTGACGTGATACTTAGGCAAGATATCAAGAATTGAGGGATAAATTTTCAGTTTCTTTCAGCCTAATTGTTTTGATAAATATTATATGAATTATAATCATTTTAAGCTTAATTGATGTAATAAATTTAAAAAGATCATTTTTCAAAACGTCTGCTGTAGTGAACAGTCGTCTTACCTTGCTGAAAAAGTTTTCTCTTTGAAACGTTTTAGACTGCGCAATTTAGTTTTTTGTGAGAATGATTTATAACTTCTTACTGTTTAATTCCGTTTAAAAGAAGTCTCTGGAAAAAATACTTTCAACTGGATCATCAAGTGTTGAAAGAGCTTGTGAACAAGAGGTAAGACCGCTGACGAATGAAGTTAGGGACCGAACATAAAATTTGGCTAACTGTAAAAAAGATTAACCGCCTACGTGCACAAGAGAGTTTTCTAAGAATTTTGTACAGTTTGTTCCTTGTCAACCCACACAATAATGCAAAGGGGGTCCAGAGCGTTACGAGTGAAACGCGCAAATTTTGCAAAGTTATATCGGAGTGAAAACTCCATTTGATGCTATTAAAGCATGTCATATTAAGCTAGGCAGATAACAAAATGACGACCATAATATGGATATATTGCTTTAATTCGAGGAGAAAATTGCGATCTATAAAAACGGAGGGCATTGAGGAACGTAAAGATCTATGTCAATGACGAAAGCATCTATCTGGACGAGACTTAACGGGAATGCAAGGCAGTTATCAACGCTGAAGCGAAGAGAAGGGACCTGATTATAGGCATATACAACTTTGATACTAACGATGGTGATGATGAGGTATACCCAGCAGCAAACGGCAAAACAAACAATTACAGAAGCATGAACAATTCGGCCTAAATCAGTTTGAAAATTCGAAACTGCATTTAAATCTTTGTTTACCAAAAAATTATTTCCTTCGGGAGCAATATTGTTATTGATGCCAGTAGATGGATGCCATTGAATAATTTTCGAATAGTCAAGATCAAATTCTACATTTTCCCCCATGGTCGTCATTGACATTCTGAGTCCGGGTAAAACGAAACCGTTTATCATGCTTACCAGTATACGTTCAATCAATAGAAAATTTTAATAGCTCACTTTAAACATTATTCATTAGACAAGAAACCACAAGCAATCGGTCCTACTGAGAAATGGTTGAACCCAGTTTTCTTTCCGACATCATGGATATGACAAAACCAGTAAAAGAGACAATAGAGAAGGTGTGGCATTTTTTGTAAGAAATGCAATATACATGGATATCTTTCATAACAAGCTATTAGTATATATTCTAAATAACATACAAGCTATTAGTATTACTTTTGTAATGGCAAGAAAGTCGGTTTTGTGCATATACCGCCAAATGCTACGACCACATCTTTGATTCTCAATTTATATTTAAATCAACGAGCATGCATGTGCTTTGTGGAAATTGTAATGTCAGTTTTTGTCCCAAGGAATCAAAAACTCAAAAAACTATCTAAGGGATCTGGCTAAATCTTTTGATTCATCAATAGTTGAGGAAAACCTTACTACTCGCGAAACCATTAGGTCAAGATCCTATATTGAACTGTTAATGCAAAATTTCTGTTCAAAAAGTGAAAAGACTACAATAACAGTTCATTATTCGATTTATCTTGAAATTAACACAACAAGATCCTGAGGGAGTCATGGAATTGGACCAAATTTGAAAATTTCCGGCAGAAGAAAGTAATTTTTTTTTACTATTTCTTAGTTTGAAAGCAAGGAACAGGACTGGAGATGGCACCAACAACATTTTCTACTTTCTATACACAATTTGAGACTTATATTTACCAAAAAGGTCTATTAAACGAGATCGATAATATTCTATTGACAATAATGACAAAAATGCTGCAGCCAAAAACAAACAACAGAAAAAACAACATCGGCTAAAGAAGCATAAAAAAGACAGTGCAGGATCAGTAACTTTGAGAAAGCAAAAAAAATAAGACAAAATGGAAATAACTGCAGAACAAATAAATCGAAATTTAGTTATATTTTCGATAAAATTACAAGTAAAAAGTCAAAAACGCAACTGAAACAATCCCAATGATAAGTTCAACAATTTTTTTAGTTGGCAATAAATTGGAGTCAGGGTTTTTGCAAAAATCGTCCTTCCATAACAACAATAGGGGCACAAGAGTCAAGGCTTTTCGGAAAAAGGACTGAACAAGAAACCTTTGAATCAATAAGGATTCCAATAAAACTGCGAAGATTGCTACGAGGTATATAATTTTTGCACTAAATGGTTTTCTTACGCTTTGGGACCTTTTTGGACAAATGGTTTAATGAATGACTGCCTTATTTCCACATTGCCATATGATTTTAAAGGTTGTTCCAATAAATAAGTATGGGGAAATGAGTACTCCATCAAATTTCAGACCCATTTCAATACTGCCAGCATTAGCTAAAATTTTTCAAATTAATTCAAAACAACGGTTTCATATTTATTGAAGTTCAATCTACTAAAAACACTCGGTGTGGCTTTAGGGCTGAGAGAAGTACTGTTAATGCTGTATTATTTTCGATTAAAAACTTGCGATAAAAACTAGCCGACAAGCAAACTAGTTGTTACTGCCAAATGAAAGAACCCGAAAACCTGTTGAATTTTTAAGAGTTAGGTTTAACCAATTCTTCATTATTTGGTCTTCATTTAAGGAAATTTTGCATCTTTTGATATTTCGCAATTAGAAGCAAAAACAGCATTGAACAATCTTTCAAAAACGAAAGCTTAACTTAGTGTCTCACTAAAGAGGAAGTATCACACCTTTTCTGCGAGGGCTCCATTTGTATGAATTTGTGAACAGAGTTACAAATGAGAAATCGACAGTCGAAAAGTATTTGCAATAGTTCTGCAAACAACTACATCATTGGCAAACAAGATTTACAAAACCTTTTCTTTTAAGTATTTTTAAATCCCCCTAAAATCAAACAAGAGCTTAAATGCTCTTTTTCAAAAACAAACTGGGATCGAAACTCAAATTGTGCAATGTTTCTCAAATATTTGCCTCGCATTTTCTCCACGCACAGCACTTAGATATTACAATAAAAGCGAGATACCTGAAAATGGATCAACTGATGCTCTAACAGTGTACTCGTTTTCGGTTTCATTTGAATGTACATACAAATGTATGCAACAGATATTTTTGTTGTAATTGTGAAACAGAAAACGAGCAATTTATTAGTATTATTATTTGTTTTTAATTATTAGCTTTTATCTTCTGTACCAACACGGTCCAGTGACCCCATGTCAGTGTAATTTGAAACACATAATGAAAAATAACCCCTCCAAAGTTCGTTTCGTATATAATTTTATTAATAACGGATATGATTAAAATGCGGGAAAATTGGAAAACTTTTACTCATTTTTCTTCTCTCTGACTCGACTAAAAAATGTCCTAGTTTGAGCAGTGCAGTGTCGTTAAATTTTTCAAAAAATTGGTGAAATTTATTAATTTGCATTTCTTAGGCCGCAAATTTATTCAAATTAGTGGCTAAAGTAGTTAACTGGTACTCCTTTTAAAAAATGATTCCAACAACTTTTTGAGGAGCGAAACTCGCAAAATCCGCTTTCCGGGTTTTTCTTCAAGGCGAGTACGATGACCCCCCAAATTATTGGTCTAAAACTGACCTGCTTGTAATTTGGCGGTAAATTGCTCAAAGCCCGGAAAACTTGGGCGCCTTAATATGGCAGGATCGCCAAAAATGAATCAAATTGAAACAGCGGTTTAAGTTAATTAAATCTGAAAATAGTAAAAATAGCTAGCAGATTGTCAGAAAATAAATGCGCTAGCTTCGTACGCCTGTATCTCAAAATACTAATGCACTTAATAAGGCTCAAAAACAAAAGTGATGTTTCAATTTGTACTTAAATCTGAGTTGGAGTGCTCTAAAATAACCCACAATTTAATCTTTCAAGTCATTACAAAATCTTAATATGAGCAAATTAATTTTTAAAAATTTGCGATGATTACTGAGTGTTTACCTACAAATTCTAGAACCCAGTTTAAAAAAATATTACAAAAAATTGGGACAGAATTGCATATTTTTAAACACACGGTAATTTTTTATCAATGAAGTACCTGAAATTTGATTTTAAAACCTGGAACAAATTGCGGAACCTCGAAGATCAATTAGTAAAACATAATTCCAAATCCATTTAATTATGTGAATTTACTTTAATCAAGTTTTTCTGGTTTATACACAATTACAAACTTTGTTCAAATTAATCCATTTCGAAAAGCAACCCGAAATGGCAGGTTTCTACTAAAGTCTCCGACAGCCCAAACCGAAATAAATTAGTAAATCCTGAAAAGGCCAAAAAAGACTGGATAATCTACATGATGCTTGTACAATGATAAGCTATAGCCCAAAAACATGGCCACAAGTGAGTGAATAAAATAGTACCCTTTCTCCAATTAGGGTTCGGAACGATAATCAATCTCATCCTGGAGGCTCTTCAAATGTATTCAGCAAAACAAATTAATAAAGCTATTATAGCAGAAGTTTCTTGCTGCAAAGAGAGCTCTCGACACTTTTTGTTAAAAAATATTCTAACTCAGCTTTGGCTGGCAAAACTGTCAGCTCGAAAACAATATCCGTACTATTAGCTAACGTCCAATACTCATCTATTTCTAAAACACAAAAGTTAAAATGTACAGAATTGTTTGAGCAGCCTTCAGAAAAACAAAGCACGTGAACTGTAAGTACATTATTGGAAACATCTCGCTTAACCTGAACAATCCATCCAGTATGAAATATTGAACACAATATATTGACATTTATTCTGCGTTTGTTTTTCGCAAAACTGAGTAACTTTCCAAAGTGCTCAGAGTTTTTGCACTGTGAAGTTGGCCGATAATTTGTTTAATATGCTGTCTCATATTTGAAGTCTCCGTTGGATCAAACCATTGCGGCCATTCAATTATCGTTTTTTTAACTTGATCTGTGAACGATTCTTGTGGGAATAACACAAAATCTTTGATAAATTGTTCCAAAAACTTGAGTAGATACAATCCACAGTCGAAGGAGTTTGTTTGTTGGGGAACAGGAGGCTGTGCATGCATCAAGGTTGTTTTTGATAGAGAACTCTTAATGTTGAATTTGGTTTCGTGTTCCACTTCCAGATACTCTCGCATCTGCTTGAACAGGTTATTTTTGTTGCCTGTTATCAGAGAGTTCAACACCATGATGAACGGCTGCTTGTCTTGCACAAATTTGTTCACGTTAATAGACGTATTTCCCGCCGAAGCGATGTTTTTCATATTGGCCATTAGTGCTAAAACAAATCTTGCATTAAAATCATTTAAAATTTTGGAAGAATTAACAATAACTTTAGTTCTCCTTCGAGGTAACACAATAGTGTCGATACATCTTTATCCGACACAACTTTCACCAGTTGTCATACACCAATGTCGATCGATTGTTTCTAATTCTGTACTCGTCATCTTTCAGCTGAGTACGTCATTAATAACTATTAACACAATAAAACAGCCAAAGTTAAACAAGGAGACGTAATGTTCGTTTTAACAAAAAGTTTCGACCCCGCTCATCCACGTTTTGACGTAATTGTCTACCAATTAAAGAAGAGATAGGGAACTTTCACAAAATCACTACTGTTCGAAAACAATTGGTGTACCAGTTAAAAAAATCGGCATAAATTCAAAACACTAAATGAGTAAATAAGGTCGCATAAACTAAAAAAATCAACCTGTACTTCACTACAACGCAGATGGGACCTACAATTAATGGGACTCGGTAACAGAGTCAAAAAGAAGAATAAATAGGGGCCGAGTTAAACAATCCATTTAAAATTTTTGAAACCAAAGAAATTCAAAAGTCATAACGACCATCAGCATACAAATAATAAACACCAAGTAGATCCATATGTAAGTCCATGGGAAGCCAATGGGAACTCCCATTAGTGAGACGAAGTCAAGATTTAAAAAAAATAACAAATACAGGCAAGACCACAAAAGCACAAATATTCAGAACACAGTGCTGAAGCCGTTAAAACCATACGCTATTCAGAGCAAATACTATACATGTTCAACTGAGCATCCTTTGAACATCAATAGGGCCTGTTGTTGAAAAGTGATATAAAAAAAATAGAAAAAAGAACAATATTGTATCATAAAAAAGAACCATAAAAGTGACAAACTCAACATTTTTTAAGAAAACTCAGAGTCAAAGTCATACAAGAACCGGTCAAAACACATGAGAGATTAAAGCCTGCTTCGCCAGAGGCGGATGCTAATTGTCATTAAAGCTACTAAGTTACAAGATGACACAAACAAGAACAAAAAGTCAAAGCAAAAAAAATAATTCGATATTTTTGAAAAGAATTGAATACAAAATTAATCAAATCATTAGCTATCAACTGAATCTGTAAAAAAAATACATATATCTTCATAGAAGCCATTGATACTTCTCTGTATTCGTAATATGTCATAAAACAAAACACAAAGAACGCAAAAATTCAAATAAAATTGCTAAAAAGTTTTGAAGACATCAAAACCGTAGGCCTTTCATTTAAAACATGCTATATGTTTTCACTTTTTAAATATGTCCGATAGGACATTCTTTCAACGCAAATGGAAACAGTCGTTGATGTGATAATGCCATAAGAAGCCAGAAAGCACCATAAAATGGAACTTTCCTATAATCAAAAAATGTTCATAAACAAAGTCATAAAACTATTAGTTAAAACAAACAGCCAAGCAGGTTAAAATCTGTTTTATTAAGGGAACTGGATAGAGCAATAATGAAAATAAGCTACAGGTTGCCAGAAATAAGATTTAAAATGCTATCAAGTTTTACAAATAAATCCCTGGTATTGTTTAAAACAAATATATTCAAACTCAAAAGCCATTATTTATTAACTGAAAGGATTAGGTAGTTTATTAATACCTCCTTAGATAACAAATTGCACCCCTGCTTCTCAGAACAATCTGAATTATTTTAATGGTAAAAATCCAAAAAGACCAATACTGGCGTTGCCACAACTGCGCCTCTATTGAAACCATGTCATTGCTCCAAACGTTAGCATAAAAATTTCGGCTCAAGAAAAACCTAACAAATGAAAAAACAAAGGATTCATGTTTGATAAATATTGAATTAAATCAGCGAAAAACCCAATATATTACAGTTCCAGAACACTTTCACAGAAAGCGAAGTTACATTAATCCTCTGAGTAAACAAAGATTTGTGTGTCAGCAGTTATTAGGTCTGTACTTTGGGCGAAATTCGACAAAGTGGCCTAAAGAAGCATATTTGGTGCCATTTTTCACGGAAAAAGGCCGAATTTCAACAATGTGGCCGAACTTATAGACATAAAAGCAGGACCAATTAATTCAACGATCCTCAGCTTTCTCTAAATGGAACACCAATAATACGTTGGTCAAGGTCAACAATATGAAAATTTTAGCAACATTTATGATACTTTGAGCAAAAAGTACCAAAATTGTAAACAAAAACGGAAATCAGCTTAAAAATAACAACATTTAAACCGAGATAAGTATACACAAGTTAAACTGAAACAGTCAATAGTAGCAAGTCAAACTAGTGAAAAACAGAGCTTTTTCAAATATTTAAAGTCAGTCTAATTAAAATCAATCACCAAGATTTTTGGTACTGCGAAAACAACACTATACACATTCTAGATCTTTGACTGGTCGTTTGAGCAGCATAACACGAACGGAAAATGCAGTGAAATCAAAATTAGAAAAAGATTCTTCAAGTATTTCTTTTGAGCTTTCGATACTCAAATATACAGCACAGATATGCAGAGAGCAACAAGACAAGATAACAAAAATCGATGATAATGAACCAAGCTCGTCTTCTCTCAAATTTGCCTGTCTTCATTTCAAACTACGAGGTAGCTTTGAAATTTCTAGCGGACCGATATGAAAACCAGCGCATGATAACGCATACTAACTAGGAAGCCGTATTCGACTTGGAGCCTATCAAACAGGAAGCTGCAGATCAACTCAGAAAGTTGGTGAGCACAGTTGTTGAAAACACAATTGCACTAGAAGGAATGGGACTTGACGTCCAATCAGCTGACTTCATTTCATTAAACATAATGATTCTAACTATCAAAAATATTATCTTCTTTATATGTGTTCGTGGCAGGGATTGAAACTGTTCTCAAGATTATGTAATGCTAGTTATCTTTGTAAATTTTAGTTCACGATAATTTACCATTTTTTTAAGCAACAGAGCACCAAAAATCTTGCAAAAATGGTACCGTTTATTTTTCGCAAATTCTCTAGTAGTTCTCGCCCTATGATTTGTCACTGACTAGAATCATTTTCGCAGAACTTTCAGCATTTTCAATTTGCAGTATTTTCATTTTGAATATGAATGCCAGAATGTAACGAATTTCGAAGACAATCCAAAACCTCAAAAAAAACAAGCCAATTTCAGCAGAATCAGTTCAAATACTGTTTTCTGATTTGTCTCTCTGAGGAAAAGGTCTTCTTAAGGCTTTTCAATTTGTTCGTTGATTATGTTTCAGTAAGAAATTGTGATTAAAGGTCACAAGCACAAAAATGGTCGAAAGATAGCGTTTCAACAAATTTGTGCTCTTTCTCTTGATTTCATTTTAGGGCTCGAAAAGGTTCTCCAGGTTGTCAATTACCATTCATTGTATTAGTTTGCAATAATGGCTAGTGATTTCAAACATTTTCAATGGCATACATGTTCTGCACAAGACATTTGTTGATGATGCGTCAATTCAAGATGGCAAAAGCCAATAATAGAAAAGTTGAAACTCTTCCCGCCAAAAAAGTGGGAACTTGACTTCGTCCAAATAACACGTGTAGTGTAAAACAGTAACTCTCCAATAAAAGAGACTGAACTTAACATTATCTTACTGAATTTACATTACTAGAAACGTGTTCTCTACACATAGAGTACATAGTTTTTTGGTGATTTTGTGTGCGAATTTTTTTGCAATCCTTCTGATAAACATATTTTTCTTGCTCAGAAGCACCCCCTTTTTTTCCGCCCGCTCAATTGAATATAATTTGAGTTTATTGATGACAGTTTGGTGGTGGAATTCTAATTTACACAGTTACTGGAATTCAAAAAGATTTACTTGTTGGCGGAATTCTGTCTTGTTGGTGTTCTACGACAATGGGTATTCTATGACAATGGGTATTCTATGACAACGGATGTTCTTTGACATTTTTTTACTATACCAAAAAAATCAATTTGAACTGTGATACGTTTTTTGGAAAATATAGGTTTCAGTAGTCACCTAGAGAAGGCCATAATATTTGTTTTCGGTTTCAGACGTTACCGCAGATGATCCCCCTACGTCTCAGACGTTACCTAAGAAGTCCCGTTCCCCCGTTAAAAAACATTGATTCAAAACTCGAATTTTTCTTACCATAGCTTGAGCAGAGAAGCAACTGTTAGTTTTCTGAAAGTTCTGGCAATATTTCGAACTTGTGGACAAAAAAATTACTGTTTCTTTTGCAACTTTTCAAAAAAAAGAGTTGATGATAGTTAAAACTCAGGCGCATCAAAACAAAAATAGAGTGTCGTTTTTATCCTGTTACAAAAGGACACGCTTGCTAATAAAAAAAGCTGCGAAAAGGTTTTGATAGAAAAGTTTTACCTTTTCAGAATCAGATCTTAAAGTTTGTTGGAATCTTTTTCAACCTTTCGCTTTTTCTTTCTAGATGAATGGCTGCACATTTATTGGAAAGAAAAGCCCTCTGCTAGTTTAAAACCTTAGCAGCAATAAATTCATTAAGCAAAACAAAAGTTTTTGCTGCTTTTGCTAAGTCATTGAAAAGTGAAAACTACATGAGCCAGAATATTTAAAACTAATTGATCAAAAAACTAGCTGATAAAGCAAGATCATTTTGTACGCTTCATGCAATTTTCCAACTCAGATAGCAAAATCTTGATCAATACTTATGGCAACATAGCTTCTACAAAGCTCAGATTTTTCTTTTAATTTGTCCTCTGTCTCAGCAGTTACAGTTGAAGTCCCTTTTTCCCTGGTTAGAGACGTTACCAATTTGATGAAGAAAGTTTTTTTCTCCAAAGGTCACAGTAGTCACCAACTGTCACAGTACAAAAACTGGTTTCAGACGTCACCTTAAAAGATGATGAAGATTGATGCTTAAAGACTAGTTTCATATGTTACCTTCACATAAAAGATTCTTCAGTTTGGTGTTCAAAACAGCAAAAAGAACTTGTTCAACAGAAAAGATCTCACTACATTAAAGTTTCTTTGCAAGCTATCTAATTTGTGTTCAGTAGCTCGTGTTGCCTAAACGCATCGCCTTTTTCCAAATTACGAATTAAGTGAAGCTTTTTTTCTATTCCTTGCCTCAGACACAATTGGTTAGGGTATCATTCACTTGAAGGAAAAATCTGGAATTTAATTGCGAGTAACTACCAAAAGCAAAAGTCCTTGGTCTAATATAACAATTATTTAGTCAACCTAATTTTGTTGGTCAAAAGTTCATAAACAAAACTAGCAATTATTTGAATCTGTTGAGAAAAAAACGGTCTACGTTCACACGTTTTCCGTTTTTCTCAAACGAAAAATCATAAAGCTAGATTTAGCTTCAATTATAGTAATATAGCTGGCAGATTGCCAGAAAATAGCCGCAATAGATTCGTAGATCGGCCGTCTAAACAAACAGTAAAAAAGACAGACCAAAAAAAATTCGTCTTTTGATTGAAGGCTGATCTGTTATATTTTGATTAAAATCTGTATAAGTTATTGCTGCCTCTATTAGCTGATCTCAAATAACCTTCATTTAGAGTGACACGCACCCATTTGACCTTATCTCTTTGAACTAAGGTAAATAAAAGTCAATTTCAAAGTGAGGAAGTCATTTTTGAGAGTGAGGTAAGTCAAGTGTGACCAAAAATTTAATCACGCGCATGAACAAAAAAACTCGCTCCACTAAGAGCGAAAAATGACGTCACACATGCAATTCAGTTGAAATTGCATGAACGAATGAACAAAGTGGCTGTGACGTCATATGGTCGTAACAAAAATCATGACGACGAAATAAAAAAAAACCAAGAGAAGGCCAATAATAGCCCCAGCTATCGCTGTGCGGCTATTAATAACTGTTTTTGGAGGGATTTCCTTTGGGTAAAACTATCAAACCAAAAACACATTATTAGGTCTAATTGTTGAACTGGTGTTGGGAATCTCAACCCCCTTACTTCATAAAAGTTGCGCCGCGAAGAAATATTCTAGCCGTTTTTACCTATCTCTAATAAGGAAAGAACTCGGAAAAGACAAAGAGATCAAAACAACAAGATGACAAAGAAAAACACTCAGAGCTGTCAAATCGCACTGAACATTTTCAAGATGTCAGAATTGAACTTCAAGAATCAGCTCGATCTTCTGCAAACCGCAATTTTGCAGAGAAAAAGTTTTAGAACGCTGACTCTTCTAATCAACAACATCAAAGAAACAAAGAAAAACTGAGAAAAGCCGCTGAAAAAGTTAACCTCGAAAACCCTCATCCAAGCACAGTTTCATCAATAACAGAAAGAGAGTCAAACCTTCTCTCGAAATTGCAGATCTTTGAACATGAAGTCAATAGCCTGGATGACGACGGACAACTTAGCCAGTCGTCCACACGATTACGAGATGACATTAGCGTCAGCTCGAAGTGCAGCTCACGCCTTCTTGAATCCAACAGATCATCGCCAACAAGAAACGAGAAGTCAACACAGGTGGTTCAGAACAACAATAATGAAGTTAAAGCTCTACTTCAACCTCCACCAATACATCCCAGGACAAAACCTTCCGTCTTTTTGCCAACAAACAGCAATACACAACCACTGTTATCAAAATTTCTGAGAACTAGTCAAACCTTCTCAGCAAAAAAGGCCAAAGCGAACCAAAAACTGGATGCATCCACAAATCCACTTGCCTTTGAAACAACTCAAACTGACGAACTGAATCCCAACGCATCAGGAGACATCACATTACTTCCAACAAAGCAACCAACAGACGTTTTGTTCGAGGTTGATGTAACCTCCAGCAAAAAGTTTGTTGATTTGCCAACTGTCAACAGCCACAAGCACAACCTTTGACACCAAACAGCATAACACCAACATTCAAAATACTAAACAAAACGCTGAAATTATTTCAGGATATAGTAAAAACAACGTTGAGCCCAACATAGCCAAACATCAGAAAACACCCGCTGAGGATAATTACCTGGAGACGTATCAATTCGGTAATGAAATTAGTATTCAGAACAAACCTTACAATCCGTTTCCCATACCTAACAATATTGACAACATGTCAACTTTTACAACTATCTCCACTAGTGCCATTCAACAGGTAAAACGGCCATATGAACAACCCCAGGACCCCTTTTTAGAAATTCCAGCTCAACAAACTGATCAAGTACTTTTGAAAAACCGCGAAACACAGATCGGTTTAGAAAGTTCTACTACACAGAACCAATCGGAATCGCAAGTTCTTTCCGCTACAAGAGATAATATAAGTGGCAAACAAACGATCCCAGCAGTTGTCAGACCAAAAACGAAAATTCATGAACCGCGAGTTGAATCTGGAGAATTTGACATTTATGTACAAAGTCTCAAAGAGCAAGTGTGTCAAATTCAAACTCAGAATGTACAGCAAACCGAAAGGAGTACAGAAAAGATTCACAACTATCAGTTTCCTCCTGGTAGTACGATTTCTTCAAAAGTAAGGAACAGTTGTCGAATAGTACCGGTGTCCAATTTTCAAATGAATACTCGAATAAAGCCTGGTACTCTGCAAAACACAATGACGTCAAACGAAAAGGGGAATAATATATATGACGCAAATGGAGAGTCGTTAAACCATCCTTTTGACATCGTGAACTCAGTCGCAACGAGGAATATTGCGCACAATACAGAAGATCACATAGCTGGAAGTTCACAGTCATGGCAAAATTTTCACCAGCAACAGCTCCTCGGCAACCACTTAGTTCGTCATGAGATTGCGAATAACATCGAGCCAAATCTTTTTGTACAACAATACAGCACAAAAACAATTAATGATTGTCATTCTGCATCGGTGAACCAGTTGCTAGGTCAGACAAAAAGTACAAAGCTGATCATTTACAATTGAACCACAGCCCCCTGCCAAAACAATTTATAACTACAGCAACAACTACCAAAATGAATTTTTCCAATTGCCTGGTCCAACAGTTTCAATGTTTAAAGATAACAGTAACCAAAATCCTTCTCATTTTCCTCAATTACCGCAATGTTTGTCACAACCAGTTCCAGAAAATCTAGGCAAAAACTACATTGCCAACAACGTGGTAAGTAGCAAGCAAGCCATCAAACTATCACCACTGTCACTACCGCACTTCAATGGCAACCCTCTGCGATACTATGAATGGATAAACAAATTTTTTATGGTTCATAATAATACTGGTATAACTGACACACATCGGATCACGTATCTCCAAAACTCAGTCTCTGGAAAAGCAAAACAAATCACTGAGTCGTACTCCTGTAACCCAGCGTATTATGAAACAGCTCTAAATGAACTGATGATCCATTTTGGAGATCCAATGTTGTAGTGAGCGCCTTTATAAATCAACTCGAGTCATGGCACACCACTGATTCAAAAAATAAGAAATCATTTGTCGCATTCTCAAATTTTTTAAAGCGCTTAGTTCAAACATTTGAATATCTTGGCTTCCAGGCAGACCTTCAGAGTTCCACATTGCTCAAAAAAGCAAAAGAAAAAGTGCCCTACAATATTTTGTTGAAATTGACTGAACATAGGCTCACAACAACAGCTGAACCAGCGTCACTTCGTTCCTTTCAACAATTCTTAGAACTTCATGCTCAAATTTACGATACCATCAATCGCGAGCAAACCCTTACGTCATTTAGACAACAAAACAACACAGACTACGTCAAAGACTTTAGTGTTCCGATGGCTCACTATAAACCGTCATCACAAATAAATAACCAAAACTTATTTGGCAAAGACAATTCTAACGCTGTTTCGCAGCCTGCAATTAAACCACAAGTAACCACTTCTAATAGGGAGTGGTCATCCTCCGTAACTATCTCAAACAACACAAAAACTAACAGAAAACAGCAAAACAACCGACGTTGCTCCCATTGCAATAATAACCACTTTTTGGCAACTTGTCCCGAGTACCAAAAGCAATCACCGCAAGATCGATATAAAATCGTTATCAAAAACAAATTGTGCACGACGAATTGTTTGAGCAATAATCACCTCAGACAAAATTCTTCTTCACAAGAGAACATCGACGGCCGACATCATTCTACTCTACACGACCCTTCAAAACAAGTGAAACGACCGCCAGCAGCATTCTCCACAGGATCTGCTCCATTTGGTCCCACACAGCATTCATCAAATGAAATGTCACCAGGCCAAAACAAACAACAACACTGTCGCTATGGACAACTTTTGGTAAAACGAAAGAGTCAAATACTCAGAGAAGTACCCTCGATTCTCCTTCAATTAATAAAAGCTTCTGCGTAAATAAAAGCTCTTTCCTCCGAGAGACTGGCTTTAACAACTACAGCTGATGCCGGTGTCTATTGTCAATGGCAACAAGGCCTTTGATACGCATGCACTCATAGATCATGGCAGCCAGTTCACCTTCTTGCTTGACACCATAACAAACTTTCTAGCACTTCCTTGCGAACCGCAAACATCAACTACACTCCAAAACGTGAATGCCCAGAACGAAATGCCACTCTCAAAGATAACAGCGCCACACTCCATACAAATCATTGAGACAAAGCTTTGAGATATCTCGTGCATACAGCACGCCAGCAATGAACGTCACAACAGCCAACATATTTGAGTTGAATCAAATATGTGACACGTTTAATAATCTCCGCCACATCCATTTCTCTCAGGTTGCTGGTGGCAAAATTGGAGCCATCTTAGAAGTAAACACTTTCGCTTACACTCATCCAATCGAAGTAATACCCGGAAACATAAATCAACCGTTTGGTGTAAACACAAAACTCGGATGGACATTAGCTGTGGAGTATGAAACTTCTCTCAATCCTTCCGAATCTACATTTAGACATCATTCAACAACAACCAAACCATTTATTTATCATGTTCCAAGACAGCAGACGGAAGAACCACATTTAAGCGAATTAGTTGAGCAATTCTGGAAAATTGAAAGTGAAGGAACCCAAGAACACAGTTCTGTTCTTTCAGATGAAGACAATGATGCCTTAAAGGTTTTTCGGAAAACTATCCGACATAACTCTCAGAGATATGAATATGGTTTTTCCTGGAAAACGCCTTGCCTTTTGTAGAACAATTATTACTGTGCTCTTAATCAGCTGCGATGCTTGGAGAAAAGACTAGGTAATAATCCAACGCTGAAAGAAAAATACGATCAAACGCTTTCAACAAACTTAATCAAAAATTACATAAAACCAGTCGAAATGACAGAACCTGAAACTGAAAAAATATGGCACCTGCCTCATCATCCTGTTCAAAATCCAAACAAACCGGAAAAAATTCGACGGGTGGCAAATGCCGCTTCAAAGTATCGAGGACAGTCATTGAACAGCAACCTCCTAACAGGACCAGATCTCTTGAACAGCTTACTTGGCATACCGCTAAGCTTTCGTGAGCACCCAGTTGCAATCCTTGCAGATATTGAAAGTATGTTCATGCAAATTGCTGTCAAACAGGAAGATCAATCAGCACTTCGCTTTCTCTGGTCGAAAAACAACTTTATAATGCAATATCAATTCACTCGCTTGATTTTTGGGGCAACTTGTTCGCCTTCAATGGCCATCTTTGTCGTAAATCAATGTGCTAAAGACAATGCAGAAAATATTCCCAAAGCTTTTTCAGCAATAACGAAACAATTTTACATGGACGACTACGTTCATTCGCTGCCCACTATCACTGAAGCCAAAGAAAGAGTAATGCAAGTCAAAGAGTGCCTCCAACGAGGGGGTTTCAAATTGACCAAGTTCTTATTTAATTGTCCTGAAATGCTGGAACGAATTCCAAGTGAAGACTTAGACGAGTCAAAAGATTTCACTCGCGTATTAGGACAAAGATGGAATTTCGTTGATGACAAATTTTTCATAAAACCATTGGAAGAATTTCCCTAGAATTCAGCGATGTATACCCAAAGAAAACTTGTCTTGTGGCGTCAATTTTCGACCCCATCGGTATTGCGTCAACGGTGAATATACGCTTCAAGGTTGTAATGCAACAAATTTGGCAACTGAGTTTGAAATGGGACACACCGCTACCTGAGAAATTACATAAACCACTGCAAAAAATACTAAACAGCTATTTCGAATCACCCTCCATTGAACACTCGCGAGCACTCAATTTTCGTGCAAGTTCACAGGAAATTGAACATCAATTGCACGTCTTTGTTGATGCGTCTACTTGTGCTATTGCAGCAGTAATTTATCTACGGAGTTATGACAATAAAACCAAACAAACAGAAACCAGCTTCATAATCAGTAAAGGCAAAGTAGCTCCTCTAAAATCGTTGAGCGTTCCACAACTTGAGCTTGAGGCTGCAACAATCGGGGTACGACTACTCAAAACAGTTCAAAAAGAGACAACACTCAAGATACACGATACACATTTTTGGACAGACAGCCGAGTTTTTCTTGATTGGATTGTTTCTAAGAAGAAACAGAAACTGTTTGTTGCCAACAGAATCCAAGAAATACACGAATCTTCAAAATCAAATCAATGGCATTATTTACCAACAACTCAAAATCCTGCAGACCATGGAACACGCGGCCTAGAACCAGAAAAATTATGTTCTAAATGGTTACAGGCTCCTGATTGCCTAAAGAAACATTACTCCGACTGGCACTCTGCACACAAAATAGTTTCTGTTCACACAACGAGTACATCAAAACCGAATGAACCTGTCATTGACCCAACCCGTTTTCGATCTTGGACAAAACTGCTGTTAACACTCGCAACTATTTACAACCTTCTCTTCAGAATTAAAAAAGAACGAAATAACAAAGAGCAGTACACTACAGACGACATCAACCAAGCACACAGTCACTTAAATCGAATTTCACAGGAAAAAGTTTTCCATTGAGCTATTCACTCGCTAAGAAGAGGACGTAAACTAGACTCTAAATGCAAGATTCGATCCCTAAATCCGTACTTAGACAAAAACGGAATACATAGATCACAAGGCCGACTACAATTTGCTCCTGAAGAAATACAATTAGCTAAATTACCAATAATTCTTTATGCCAGACTCAATAACACGCCTGTATCTTGAGCATGCGCATCGAATTTGTATACACCAAGGTACCGAAGCGGTCAAAGCTTTTTTTCAACAGCGATACGTCGTTATCGGCCTCAGGAAAACATTGTTAAGCATCCGATTTCGATGTTTTTGTGCCACCGTTTTGATGCTTAAAATATCCAGCCGTTATTGGCTCCACTACCAGTGTGCAGGTTTCCTGATACTTTCTTGCAATCCCCTTTCGCTAATACAGGAATTGATTTTTTCTGACCTTTCTATATTGAAGACACCAAAGACAAGCTCACCAAGTACTACGGCCACATTTTCACATGCATGGTCACACGTGCCGCACATCTTGAGTCACGCCCTGATTTAAACACGGACACTTTTCTCAACGCCCTCCGACGTTTTGTGCATCACGAAGGTGTCAAACAAAACTTATTCTAAGTGACAACGGCAAAACATTTGTCGGGGCAAACGAAGAATGGAAGCGATGCGTCCGTAGTCTCGACAATCAACGCATTGCCTCTGAACTTTTATAAAGAACACAGTTTGGAAAATTAACCCACCATACGGACCACATTTTGGTGGTGCGTGGGAACGGTTGATCCAAAATGCTAAACGGATCATTTTGATCATTCTAGGGAGCAAGAGGCTTACATCAGATGTATTCCACACCATCTGGTTGAGACCAAAAGCATGCTGAACTCTCGACCACTTAAAACTGTGGCTGACGTACCAGACAATGAAGAACCCATCACCCCAAATCATTTTCTGGTGCAGAGACCTTACAATTCACTGCCACCAGGAGACTTTACATCAATCATGCCAGCATCCTTCAAGTCATGGAAAAACGTGCAGCAGCTTATGAACCACGGCTGGAGACGCCTACTTAAAGAGTATCTTCCCACTTTAACGAAGCGAAGCAAACGGTCCGAACAGGGTGATTCGTTGAAAGTCAATGACCTGGTGTGGATCCTCAAAGACCTCACTCCGCGTGGGATATGGCCTCTGGGACCAATTGTGGAAACGTCGCCGGGAAGAGATGGATCTGTACGCGTTGTCAAGGTAAAAACGGCTTACGGTACGTTAGTCCGCCCGGTTGCCGGTCTCTTGAGTCACGCCGTGATTTAAACACGGACACTTTTCTCAACGCCCTCCGACGTTTTTTGCATCACGAAGGTGTCAAACAAAACTTATTCTAAGTGACAACGGCAAAACATTTGTCGGGGCAAGCGAAGAATTGAAGCGATGCGTCCGTAGTCTCGACAATCAACGCATTGCCTCTGAACTTTTTATAAAGAACACAGTTTGGAAAATTAACCCACCATACGGACCACATTTTGGTGTTGCGTGGGAACGGTTGATCCAAAATGCTAAACGGATCATTTTGATCATTCTAGGGAGCAAGAGGCTTACATCAGATGTATTCCACACCCTCATGGTTGAGACCAAAAGCATGCTGAACTCTCGACCACTTACACATGTGGCTGACGTACCAGACAATAAAGAACCCATCACCCCAAATCATTTTCTGGTGCAGAGACCTTACAATTCACTGCCACCAGGAGACTTTACATCAACCATGCCAGCATCCTTCAAGTCGTGGAAAAACTGGAAAAACGTGCAGCAGCCTATGAACCACGGCTGGAGACGCCTACTTAAGGAGTATCTTCCCACTTTAACGAAGCGAAGCAAACGGTCCGAACAGGGTGATTCGTTGAAAGTCAATGACCTGGTGTGGATCCTCAAAGACCTCACTCCGCGTGGGATATGGCCTCTGGGACCAATTGTGGAAACGTCGCCTGGAAGAGATTGATCTGTACGAGTTGTCAAGGTAAAAACGGCTTACGGTACGTTAGTCCGCCCGGTTGCCGGTCTCGCACGTGTTTTGGCTGATTAGCCGTTTTTTTGCTCCCTTTTTTTCTCGGAACGTATATCTCGGCAACGCGAGCTACCCTCTGGTCTCTTAGTTACATCATTCGCTCCTTCTTCGGTTTAATTTATGGGTTTCCTCTCTCCGGAGCCTGTTGATGATGCATCAATTCAAGATTGCAAAAGCCAATAATAGAAAAGTTGAAAACTCTTCCCGCCAAAAAAGTGGGAACTTGACTTCGTCCAAATAACACGTGTAAAACAGTAACTCTCCGATAAAAGAGACTGAACTTAACATTATCTTACTGAATTTACATTACTAGAAACGTGTTCTCTACACATAGAGTACAACACTGTTTTCTTTGTCTCAGATGGGTTCTTAGAGAATAAGACTCAGTTTTAGCTCATTGAGCGGGACTAAATAGGAAAAACTTAAATGTTCCAAAAGGGATTGATGCTTAAAGACTTGCTCTCGTATTCTTCAGCCTCAATTTATCTTTTATAGGCCACAATTAGCACAAAATTCAACGTCAAATAAGTGCTAAAAAATCTGGACATTCGAACAGGTAGATAAGCATAATTTTTGTAACACAAACTAAAGAGAGCGCGTGATAAAAACGGGAACACGACCAAATTTCCCAATTTCGTCTGAAACTGGTACCCAAGTTTTAAAATTTTAACTCCGATAACTTTTCGAAAAAGTCAAAAACTACTATCAGAATAACATGCTAATCTGCAGTTGAGATTTTCTTATGATTACACTGATAGCTTTAAGCGACATATTGCTCGGAGAAAACTGACTGAACAATAAACACACGATAAAATCTACCCCCATCCCCTCAATAGAAAAAAAACGTCGGAACAAACATATATAATAGCTAGTGCTAACAATTTTGTGATCTCTGAAAGTATCTTACCATTTTGAACGTTGACATTGACAGCGTTTTTAGGGAAACAAATGACTACCAGAAACCAATGCCATTCCTCGTTAACTGGGATGAAAATGAAGTCCTTGTCAAACAAATTCACATTTTTCGTCCATTTCTTAACACGCTCGTGTCTTTTATTCTTCATAGACAATGTTGCATTGCTGTTAACGTTCAAACTACCCATACTATCGAGCGAACTTCGTCCTTGTTGGTGTTGCTGCCTCGAACTTCTCGCATCATGAGGTCTGACTTGGGAGTAGGTTTTGTAGAAAAAGGAGTTAAAGAGGTAGACACGTTGCTTTTGCTCTTCTGTAGTCAGGTACTGATGAAGAATGTAATTACAATAGAAATCAATGATCGTATCGTTCAGGAACTCATCAGGAGCTAAACACTTTATATCCGCTTTCGTTACTGGGATGCTAGTTTTATCACGTGTAAACGTACATAAAGTAACCGTATCGTCGACCTGATCTCGAGTTCTCGAACTAGCCGGACTAGTAGTTGTAAAACTTGAGTTGGCAGCTTTGACAATGGGCGAAGCACCCACACTGCTGCTACATCGGGCAACTTTAGCCTTGTCAGTCTCCGACTGCTGGTAATGGTCAAAAACAGCTTTGTGGTCTTCACAGATGTAATTGACATTCTTTTCGGCGAAATTGAGCATTTCGAACAAAATTTTCAAATGAGTAACTTTTTCAGCTTTCATTGGTGACTTGAGAATGATCAAAAGTGACTGCTCTTCACATAATTTTGTATCAGAATCTTCAGACATTAGTTTCCTGGGTGTTACTTGACTTTGGCTACTTGAGTTATTAGATAGATAAAACAAAAGAGCATTAAATGAAGACGTTAACATAAAATGCCCACTTCTCAAATTTTTCAAATCCACATTATTGGGTTTCTCAGCGTGATGAACGAAAGTTCCAGCATCTGGCATAACTAGGAGTGAGTTCGTGAACCTACAGCTAAACTCAGTTCTGGTTGGTAGAAGTAGTTTTCTATTATGATAAATGACGTTTATATCTACGCTAAAAGGTACAATTTCTACCGAAGAAGGGTCCTTTTTCTGTCTAACGCACACCGGGTAATGCCTATGATCTGTTGGGTCCAGTGGCTCTGTATCTTCGCTGGGATCATCCATGCTCTTGGCACCCGTTTCCATGCTTGGCGAATCAGCACTGTATAACCTAAATTCAACTATTTGTGAGGCACTCACATAAAAAGATACAAATGCCGATTTACAACA
This sequence comes from Convolutriloba macropyga, assembly GCF_964194025.1. Classification (NCBI taxonomy): domain Eukaryota; kingdom Metazoa; phylum Xenacoelomorpha; order Acoela; family Convolutidae; genus Convolutriloba; species Convolutriloba macropyga. The sequence continues at coordinate 39,521,098 of NC_134470.1, read as the reverse complement.
CTTAATTTTGCCCCTTTTTGCCATTTTTGGCTTCCTTTTTTCAAATACTAAAAATGACATTGATAGTACCGTTGTCTTATACTACAATTAAAGATACTACAAATAAAGTCCCTGTCAACCGACCTCGGTGCCAAAAACACAGTTGACAACATCAATTTGTCAAGTGTTCCCAACAATTACTTTCATAAGAAAAAAGATCACAAAACTACAAAAATCGATCACAAAGACACGAAAACCATAACAGTGAAAAAACGTGAGCTTGAAAAAAAGCAACAAACATTGGGGAGATTGGTTTCAACTAAAATAATGCGAAGCAAGAAACAGTATTTGCAAGAAAAAGTAGTTAACATAAAATCAGTTAAAATGAAGAAGTTAACCTAAAGTACTTCAAATAAAAAGTAGTTTCACATCCGGGACAATACCGGAGTTCTGCAAATTGACTTCAAGAATGCTTTTAATTCCGTTAAGAGACTCAGTGTTCTGGAAGCGACAAAAGAAATAAAACCTGCTCTGAGTACTTTCACAATTTTTGTCAGCACAGAAAAGAGAAAATTTTACTTCACCAACAAGTATTCTTAGTAAATCAGCAGTTCAGCAAAACGATCCGTTGGGCCCACTTTGATTTTAGTTGAATCTATGGCCCATTGTCAAACGAACCGATCTCAAGTTGCCAAATCTAACGCAACATTATTGGTACCTTGATGATGGTGTTATCGCTGTAAAAAAAGAGCTTTGTGAGGCATTGGAAATTCTGAATCTCTTCGTGGAAAACTGCAGTCTTGAACTTTGAAAAGAGAAATGTGAACCCTGGTCTTCCGACTCAATGCATGAAGTTGACAGAAAAATCCAAAGGAAGAGGTATTCGGTCTAAGAAATCTCGGGTGCTGCGACTAGATCGCCCGAAATTGTAGCATCAAGCATTAGAAATCGCGGAATGCAGTTGAATAATCTTGCTTATATGGATGACACAGCGTGCTCTTGCGATTTTGCGTTGCTGTCTCGAAAAATTGCATACTCTGAGATGTAATGTACCATCAGAAGGAACTACTAAAACTCTCACCATTTAATTTTCTGCAAAGATCAATGTTTGAAAATATCTTCGGATGTAAAGTGTCGAACGAATCATGGGAACAGGCATGTCTGAGAAATAGTAAAATAGCACGGGAAACAGGAGGGTAGTAGACCAGGTAAAGGCGGCCTATAATGGCTCAATAAATCAGTCAGCAAAATTTGTTGAAAAACTACCGGAGTCAGCTCTACAGAAGATAACTTCATAATAAAGGCCGAAGAGTTGAGCGAACTAGGTGTCGCAAAAACAAGAAGATTGATGTATTGACCTAAAACACCCTTCTCGACAATAAAACATCCACAAGTGAGAGAGCTCGTCTACTCTCGTTATAATTTCCTCATTCAAAAGCATGGTTGAGAGGTGCACCAATCCCAGCTTTTAGTCTCCATCTTTCGCCCAATGAGTTTGCACCGGCCTTAAAACACCGCTGAAAATTTCTCTGTTAACGGAAATTCTTTTTCATCAGGTAAAGTATTTTATATATTCATGTTGATCATAATGTTTCGGGTCATGGCCAGGTCGAAATGATTGTGCGCTAAAACTGCCTCAGAGACCAGATAATGGCAACCAGCACTTCTGCAAATCTGTCTCTTGTTCAAGCAGCGAAATATTTAACCCAAAATCACCTCACCACCTGGAATATTTACTTGCCCCGTTCCATTGCATTTCATCCATTAGCCCTCGATGTTGACGTAAAGTCCCCAATGCAAACAAATGTGGTTTCTAACAGAACTCCAAACAATTCAACGGGCATACAAATAATACCTCTGCGTTTAGAAACTTAAGTTGGTTTCGCCAAGTTACTTCGGTGAACCCTAAAGAGTGTTGCTGTACTCAGACAACAGAAGCTTCAAACCAGCAGGCCTTTCAAAACCCGTCCATTTAAGCTATGCGGGAATGCTAATACTGGCATAATAGCAAGATATGCCAGTGTTTGATTGCCCAAACTTCTGTTCTCGTGACCTACTCATTCTTGTTCTTAACTGATGAAGTGTTAACTCGAAAAAAGTATCACGAAAAGAGTAGAGGGGAGTTTTTCATGACGTATCGATCATTGAGCGGGGACAATCGACCAATAGCGATGAGATTGTTGATGTCTCACCTAATGAGCAGGCAGATCAAAGATCAAGTCTGATTTTTTTGGATCCTTGCTGTAAATCGCCGGTGGTTAAAGTGCGGAGCGTAACAGCGAGAAAAACAGGGGAAAGATTTTCAATCGAAGCGATAACAGTGTTGATTCGAACTGATCCCATAAACATATCTGGCACAATGCTTGCAAAACTACAAATCCGCGACAGCTTCCTAGATAAGCTGTCTCAAAAAGGTAATTTAAAATAGACCGAAAACAGAAAATTCTCTTCATTTCATCAAATGCTGAGATACAACATTTTGACAAAAAATCTGTATAACTTATTACTGCTTTCATTAAATCATCTCAAATCACCCAAAATAAACGCGACGCACACTGTTGATTTTATTATCTACTTCAGTCATTTTGAAAAAAGGGGCAATTTTGGAGGAAAGATCACGAGTGGCCAAAAATTGATCACAAAAATCAACAACATTAGCTCCACTAAGAATGAACATGACACCAAGCACGCAATTCAGTCAAAATTGCATGAAGTGATCGAATTACAGAATTGGGTTGATCGTGACGTCAAACGTTCATGCCAGAAATCTTGCCAGGGAAATAAAACGTAGACTGAAAAATCCGGAGGCGACTCGAAGCGTCTGTAAGCAACACGACAATAGCATCCCAAACAATATCCTTTCATCTGAAAACGATTTATATTAATCGAGTTGAATAAAAAAAATTGGCAAAAATCCCTGGCGTATCGAGAAAAAATGCGGCATTGACCTCTTTGAAGCAGGAAAACGCCCAAAAAAATCGAAACAAAAAAACTTCAAGAAACATTAGCCCCACATATTTGAATCTTCGTTAAGAATATAAAAAATTTGAGCGAGAAAACTCATTGTGAAATCTTGAAACCGCAAACTTTTGTATTATCAGAAAAATATAAAGATATACCGTAACGTTCAAAAATGTCCAGATTTCCAGACGGATAGAAACTGGCAAGCTCAAAAACTGGCCAATTGTGACAAGAGTTTGGTCACAAGTTTTTGCAATCAACATATTGACGTAAATACAAGTCTTTCTCGGAAAGAGTAAGGAAGAAAACATTCTTAGGAATAACAAAATTTAAAAAACGAAAACTAAATATAGGTCTCTCAAGACCACAATACTCTTTTTGTTTTGCCGTAAATATTTTATAAAATTTAAACATTGTTCTTCCTTTTGTTGAATATGTTTTTGAGAAAAAATCATATTGCAAGATTTAAATTCATCAGGACAAAAAAGAAAATGTTTTACAAAAACAGCCTCAAGAACTTTCGCACACAGTATCAGTGAAAACTGTCAATAAAAAAGGGAGTAAAAAAATTCTCAGAGCTGCATTATGTTAAATGAACTCAACTGCAAACCAGAAAGTCAGAAGTTGAGATCACGGATACATTGAAGAAAATATTAAAAATCAAAAATTATTTCTGCAAATACTACGAGCAAAAAATTGAGTCAATGCCCCGTTCTCTCAAATGCACTTTTTGAAGTCGAACAGTCATTCACTCAACGCAGCGCACTCACTTTCGCTTTTAGGCCAAACCGTCTAAAGAATTGTTTGTCAATTTTCATTAAAAAATTGTCTTGTTCCAATATACACTTCAATTCGTAATGTAGAATGCCTACGTGCCATATTCTTCAACTCCGGTAGCAACAACTGCAATAGAGATACAATTAGTCGAAAATCGCCTTAAAAATACTTTTTAAACATTGAAATTAGCTCAAAACTTCCTTTTATAACCATAAATATGAATAAATTTTATCAAAACAACCTGAATAGTACTAATTTGGTCTACAGTTACCTTTTAGACAACATAAACAGTTTGAAGCCAAACATAAACAGCCAAAAATTCGCTCTTAGCGAAAATTTTTTCACACCTTCCTTCACTTCTCGCTCTGTTTCAAAAGAAGGTATGAAGAAAATAACTGCTTTCTTATCTCCGCTCTTCAAAATTATTCACCGAACGTTTTCAAACTTTATTCACTCCCTTAACTCACTCATAAAAAAAACAAACGATAACGCCTCTTCGAGCCTCAAGAAAACCAATAATAGTCTTCAAGTCGTAAGAAAAATCCAGAGAAAAGCCAAGAATAGCCCCAGCTATTACTTTACGGCTATTAATAACAACCATCATCGGCTAAGAACCAGGCATTAATTTGTAGTGATTGAATTTTGGATACTCTTAATAAAAATCAAACATAACGCAACGTTAACTTTTGGTTGTATATAATCTCTAATCTTTTTTTGTTATATAATCTCTTACGACGGTAAATGTTAGGAACACTTTCTCCTATTGGCTTAAAAAATTGCTTTTGCCAAATCGAGCCTTAGCATAATATCCCATCCCCCGGAAAAATACGAATGACTACAATAATGGCTTTCAACTTCGGTCTAGAACAATTAAATACTACTCGCTTGCTCAATTTAATCAAGGAGGATTCATTGTCATCCATCGTAGTGTCCATTTCCCCAATTGAACTGGAAGTCCCGTTCAGAGCTGATTGGTCAAACCCATTGACCTCTTCAACTCTCAAGAGCACATCGTGATCACGCTGCTCATCATCTTCATCACTTGATAAACACACAATCTCCTCCCCACCCAAATTATTGCTACTGTTGCCCTTCGGTTGCTGCTGTTTTGTGTGTTGTTGGTAGAATGGACTTACAGGTTTTGTAGCACTTTCTTTAAATTCTCTGGCAGTTTTCTCTTTTTTAGCTCTTTCTATCGCACGATGTGAAGAAACCGGGACAATTCTGCGAAGAGTCTTCTGAGCAGAGCCAAGAGTTCCGTTCGAAGAGCTAGCACCAGAAATTGAAGGTGGTGAATTGTTGGTCGAAGTGGAAGTGGATGCAGAAGGGGTTTCATTCTTGCGTTTGCGATCTATCTGATCTCGAACTGCTGCCATGGCAACTGATGGCGAATGACCACTGAAGCAAACATCTTGCACCTTTGGTTGACCTTGAACTAATTGTTGGTTGGTTGCCTGCTTCACATACACCATTCGGGTGCTCGTTCCAAAAGGAATACTAGCTCTGTTCAACACGTTCTGTGGCGTCAAAGTGACTACCGGAGTTGCTCCATTGCTGACAACTCGAGCACTCGTATCGTTGCCTATTGTAGGGTAGGGCGAGCGTTTCAACGGAGGAGGTCCTGAGGGTATTTTAGGTTTATGCGTCACAATATGCGGTTCCATAAACAACGATGACTTAATGGGTTTATTTGAGGGCATGGGCGACGCCTGAGAGTTAGCACCTTTTGAGGCAGGCATAGGAATCGTAGTTTGAACATTGCGGCGCACAAGCGCAGCATTGGTGGGAGGGTAGAAATTCTGAGCGTCTATTGGCATCACGTTGCAGCTAGCAACTGGCTCCGTGCGAAGCTGCGGTGGTCCTGGGTGCCGCAACAATGGAGTGTTATGTCTGACTGGAACTGCTCCAGTCGGAACGAAAACTGGATTAGGATTGGTCGAGTAGTGTAGAGTCGGATGTGCACTACTAGGTGTACTTTGAGCAGAACTCTGGGGTGCAAAAAGGTACTCGAGGGGATACACTGGTGCTGCAATGATACCGTTAGACCCCAATAGAGGAGGCGAGTGCCGCGGAACAGTTTGATAACCTAAAATGGGCGAAAAATGTTCTCTCGGTTCTTGTGGTTGATGGTGCCCAACAGATTTAACAGGGCTCAAGTTTTGAGAACAAGGTCGCACAACGGAATTCGGATGAGAAGGCGGGCCTGCGTTTATAAAACTTGCTACGCTTGGGGTTTGAATTGGATCAGCTGTCTGATTTGTCTGGCTCTGTGAATTTTTGTCTACACTTTCCTCTCTGCATTCAGAACTCCGATTCAAAACTACAAGTTGTTCAACCTTTCGAGCTTTGTGAGTTTGATGTACAGACGATAAAAGGGAGTCGACAGCGGCGTTGTAGCTATCGTTGCTAAGAGTACAACTATCGGGGTTACTGTCGTTGATATGGGTATTACTAGTAGTTGCTAGAGGCTCTGCTGCATAGTACTGGCCATGGCTCAATGGAAAACTGCTGTTCATATATTGATCTGAAAATCGACAACTTGTACCAATCTTATTCAAAATGTGATTACATACAATTCTTACAGACTACTCCCGAATTTCATTAACCCATGCGGCTTCAAAAGAGTTTTCACAAAAAATTTGATTACTATACAATAAGATGAAAAAGAAACAATTGACCTCATGAAAACTGGAAACGATCCAGTGAACATAAACCGCAGATTGCCGGAAAACAGCCTCTAAGTGTCAAAAAAGTGTTCTAATTTGATGTGCAGTTTGTTAGATTTCACAACATTGCTTAATTAAGCCTCTAAACTGAAGGCTATCAAGCTTAATATTAATGCCAGCTAGCAATCGCTCTATGAACTCTCATTTCTGTGAACTCCAGAACACAAAGCCTTTCATTGCCCACAAAAGACATCAAAATTACTTATGATGAATTCATGAAAACCATTTGGAAAGTCGAATTGCCACATGTGGACAGAACACTCGAGAAATAAAGTATTTCTTCAAACACTTTAAAAACGCTAGATTGATAAATTTCACGACTCACTTCCTGTTTCAGCGTGATAAAATGGCCATTCCAATTTGAGTTCAAAAGTGTGTAAAGGGGTCCCAAAAGACAACCGTAAAATGACTGAATCACTCCTTTATAATTCCAAAACAACCCAATCATCCTCTGAGCTGTCTGAAAAAAAAGGCAAAAACGAAACAAAATCTTATGAAGCGGTTAAACGAATTTGACAAAAATTCATTGATGGAAGAACTTTTAAAATATGTTATAAGATATTTTTCATATACTCACTCAACTCTCAAAACAAATCTAAAACTCAAACCGATTATCTAAATCTAAAAATCAAAGCACAAAATAAACAGCTGGCAGCTAACCAGAAAAAAGCTACGACATTTTTGTAGACCTGTAGTCTCAAATTACGTATGAAAACAAAAAGACCTAAGCAAAAACTGAGCAAGAAATGACTTTGTTGTGTATTGAGGACTTCCCACAAATAAAAAATCTCAATTGGAGTGAGTTATCCTTATTTAACTTTGACTTCTCCCATTAAAGTAAAATTCAATTGAACACAACTAGACAGTAATTTTGAGACTGATGCAATTCAACAAATATAAACACGAATGAACGCAAAACTGGCTCAAATCTATGCAAGAAAGACGCCAGCAACTCAACTCAGCCGAAGAATTGCATGTCCAAATAATATACAGAATACGATTTGAAATGAGCGTAACGACAGAGGTCGAAACAAACTACTCACAAAAAATCAAAAGAAAGCCAATACAATCTCCGTTCAGCTATCTCAGCTATTAATCTGAATCTTTCCGTGTTAAACAAGTCTGAAAAAATTTTTCGCAAAATTAATGCAACATTGTCCTCATTACAAAAGTGTTGCTTTTTAGATCACTTCAACTTGATCCAGACCACAATAACTAGGCATACGGAATTAGAGAAAGAATTATTGCTAACAACATATTTCTATTGGATACAATGAATGCTCAAAGATTAGAAAATGCACATTGGTAAAGTGAAAAATGAAAAAGAAACAATTGACCTCATGAAAACTGGAAACGATCCAGTGAACATAAACCGCAGATTGCCGGAAAACAGCCTCTAAGTGTCAAAAAAGTGTTCTAATTTGATGTGCAGTTTGTTAGATTTCACAACATTGCTTAATTAAGCCTCTAAACTGAAGGCTATCAAGCTTAATATTAATGCCAGCTAGCAATCGCTCTATGAACTCTCATTTCTGTGAACTCCAGAACACAAAGTCTTTCATTGCCCACAAAAGACATCAAAATTACTTATGATGAATTCATGAAAACCATTTGGAAAGTCGAATTGCCACATGTGGACAGAACACTCGAGAAATAAAGTATTTCTTCAAACACTTTAAAAACGCTAGATTGATAAATTTCACGACTCACTTCCTGTTTCAGCGTGATAAAATGGCCATTCCAATTTGAGTTCAAAAGTGTGTAAAGGGGTCCCAAAAGACAACCGTAAAATGACTGAATCACTCCTTATAATTCCAAAACAACCCAATCATCCTCTGAGCTGTCTGAAAAAAAAGGCAAAAACGAAACAAAATCTTATGAAGCGGTTAAACGAATTTGACAAAAATTCATTGATGGAAGAACTTTTAAAATATGTTATAAGATATTTTTCATATACTCACTCAACTCTCAAAACAAATCTAAAACTCAAACCGATTATCTAAATCTAAAAATCAAAGCACAAAATAAACAGCTGGCAGCTAACCAGAAAAAAGCTACGACATTTTTGTAGACCTGTAGTCTCAAATTACGTATGAAAACAAAAAGACCTAAGCAAAAACTGAGCAAGAAATGACTTTGTTGTGTATTGAGGACTTCCCACAAATAAAAAATCTCAATTGGAGTGAGTTATCCTTATTTAACTTTGACTTCTCCCATTAAAGTAAAATTCAATTGAACACAACTAGACAGTAATTTTGAGACTGATGCAATTCAACAAATATAAACACGAATGAACGCAAAACTGGCTCAAATCTATGCAAGAAAGACGCCAGCAACTAAACTCAGCCGAAGAATTGCATGTCCAAATAATATACAGAATACGATTTGAAATGAGCGTAATGACAGAGGTCGAAACAAACTACTCACAAAAAATCAAAAGAAAGCCAATACAATCTCCGTTCAGCTATCTCAGCTATTAATCTGAATCTTTCCGTGTTAAACAAGTCTGAAAAAATTTTTCGCAAAATTAATGCAACATTGTCCTCATTACAAAAGGGTTGCTTTTTAGATCACTTCAACTTGATCCAGACCACAATAACTAGGCATACGGAATTAGAGAAAGAATTATTGCTAACAACATATTTCTATTGGATACAATGAATGCTCAAAGATTAGAAAATGCACATTGGTAATACACGCAAATTAAGGGAAAAACCAAAGCTTATCAAAAACAAGTCCATAAGAAAAAATATCAGCGAACTCCAAAGCAAGCAAACAAACGTATATAATTGTTCCGACCCCTCTTGAGGGGGGAGGAACTATATACTCAAATGGATTTTTTTTGTTCAGACAATTGTGGCCGATCGATACAATAATTGTAAAGAGTTGTGAGTGGTATCATAAGAAAGCCCGTCCAACGTAGAACATGGAATTAAATTGATTTTTTCAACTTTCGCTTTTTATAGGGACCTATCGAGGTTTGAAGTGTTGAGAACATTAGACGTAATTCAGCTGTTATGTTCACGGTCTTGACCAAATTTTCGTCAATTTTGAGCAAATTTTTGTCAATTTTGGTTTAAAAAAAATGTTAAAATTGTTAATTGTAATGTTATTGATAATATTTCTAAAGATAGATGAGGGTTGCTGAATTGTTCGATCTGAGTTTTTTTGGTAGAATTTCTGCTAAATTTTTCAAAATTCAGACTTTTTTCGATGACATTTTTAGCACACTTGCTTTATATTTGCTGGAAGAAGACACCCTAAAACTGCGGCCATATTATTCTTCAGCTCAAAAAAGATCTAGCTGTACTCCCGCTGTAGTCTTCTGGAATAATAATTTTGCCAATTTTTTGCAAATTTAAACTCGATAATTATACAAAATGCATTATATATTTTCGACAAACTGAAAAATTTTGTAAAGAATTGATATATTTCGCAACCATTTCAACAATTGAGTGTTTTGTTAGACGCGCAGAAATATCTGGGCTGATCTTGACCTCACCATGGATCCATATGATAACACGTCTTTAGATATTAATGGCGCGTGACCTCTTTTTTCAAAATATTTCCGCTATAGAAATGTTTTTTATGTCAATTACCGACGAGATTTTCAAATCAGGGCTCAATTAATGACAGATATTTACAATAAACGAGACTCAACGAGATTATATCATGGTTTCAGAAATCAGCTCATGCTCTTTATGGCTCTGACCAATTGTTTTCGTAAAAATTTTGTGCATTTCTTGCGTTTTGCTTTCATTTCTTATACTTTTTGTAGCCCAAAGAATTATTGTCCCCAATCAAAGATCCAGTTAGTTTTCACAAGGTATAAAAGAACCTAGACAGTTTTTCAGTTGTTATCTAATGTCTGTTGTGACTTTGAATACATTTATTTTGAGAAAATACCGGTGAATTTTTAACTTTGCCAAAATTTTATTTTATTTCTCTCAACTTCGGCCGCAGTCTCAGTAAAAACAGGCAGAAACTTCATGTGAGTAACAAATTCATGTCAGTAACGGTTTTATATTCAACTAATGGTTCCTTTATTTTGGTACTACGCGTCTTCAATTTTTCCTTTATTTTTGATCAGAATTGCATATTTCAGTTTAATTCTTTACCGAATTATCACATTATTGACAAGTCAAATCAAAGGAAGGCATTGTAGGGAAAATGCACAACGTTGGAAAAAAGCGTATTTTGATAATGTTGCGGCTGCTCAAGAATCTAAGCGGAACCGATATATCACAGCCTGGTTCTCGAGTTTTACGCCGGCCTGGTTCTTCACTGGGTTCGATTGACTAACGATCTCGCAGAAATAATTAGTCGCTCAGACGTATTAAAGGACTGTAACTTTAATTTTGTTGATTGAAGTTAAGAAAATCCCTAGTGATAATCTATGTTCAATCTTGTGCTGAAGTTTGTAAGGCTTCAACCAGTAGCTAGTAATGTTGCTAACTTCTCGTTAAGTAAGCTCAACTAACTTATAACCCGCAAGATCTTAAGATCTAGCAAAACTTAACAAAAAGACGAAAGTTGATAAAGAATCAAATTTTAGTCAATATGAGAGCCAACTGCTCTTGGTAACAGTTTCTAATGGTTCTAAATACAATACGGTTTCACTAATCAAACAATTGGGTAAAAGTAAATAATCAAATATTTATCATTTATAACATCATTGGTACTTGTCTCTGATTGGTTAATCAAGAAAATGATTTAGGTCATTGTTTACATAGTAAATGTCAAATTACTGCAATATTTACTTTTGTTGACATAAGCACGGATGGTTATTACGCAGCACTAAATGACTCGAATGTACGGTATTTGACCTTTAATGGTCATCTAAAGTATCATAAAATAAACAACTTAAGAAATTTAACAATAAATAACAAAATATTAAAAAATTCCAATTTTGCACCATATAAGTGCTAATAGCCACACTTGTGGGTCTGATGCAATAACTTTCGTTAGGTCCATGAGTAGCTCAGAGGTAACCTTCACCGTCTGCCATAACGTCGGGTTGCTCGGGTTTTGCCTTCCCAAAATCGGGGGGAGGGGTGGACAAATTTTCGGTCCCAACTTGTAAAAATTTTCAGTTTTGACCATTTTTGAGTTTTGACAAATTTCAAGTTTTTTTCGTTTCAAAAGTTATGTCTTGCTATCTGATGGCTTTTCTAGCTCATTTGAAGTGGCGCCAACATCGCTGGCCCTGTTTTCGATCTCGGAAACACCATCGTAGAATACTGGCGCTAACTTCACGACTGGCCGGTTTAGCTCTCCATGTGCCATTTTGACTCTCGCTGATCTCACAACTCCGTCGTTGCCAGTGAAGATCTCAATGATTCGTCCAAGCTTCTATTCACAGCGTTTCACAGAGTCATCTACTAGCCACACTAACTCGCCTTCTTTCAGGTTTCGCACATGTTCTTTTGACCACTTCGATCTCTGGTTCCATTGTGGAAGATATTCGCGAGTCCATCTTTTCCAGATCATCTCGGCATATGCTTGAGCCATTTTGAATGATTTTCTCAGGCCATGGTAGCGTTCACTGGATGGCATGAATGGTGCACTCGCGTTCTCTCGTCCTAGCAAGAAATGATTAGGTGTGAGTGCTGTCAAATCTTCAGGGTCGTCACTTACTGCCGTCAGGGGTCTTGCGTTGAGAGTCTGCTCTACAAGACACATTGTTGTACTGAGTACCTCGTCGGTGAGGCTTCTGTTGTCCAAGATTGCAATCATGACCTTCTTGCAACTTTGAACCAGTCTTTCCCAGATTCCACCAAAGTGAGGAGCTCCGGGAGGGTTGAATTTCCAAACAATCTTTTTCTGTGCTAAGTCACTCTCAATCTTAGCTTTGTCCCACTCGTTCATGAATGCTTTCAGCTCATTGACTGCTCCAACAAATTTTGTTCCGTTGTCACTAATGATGGTATTTGGGTAGCCACGTCTTGCAATGAATCTTGTCACTGCAGCTAGACATGACTCGGTGTCCAATGACTGAGCAACTTCAATGTGTACTGCTCTCGTTGTCAGGCAAGTGAAGAGGCAGCACCATCTCTTCAAGGTACGTCGTAGGAACTTGACTTCGAAGGGTCCGAAGTAGTCGACTCCAGTATGAGTGAATGGGAACACATGTTCATCAAGTCGTTCTCGGGGTAGATCTGCCATCGGTGGGTGAATTGGGTTGGCGTTCCTGTGTCTGCATCTGATGCATCTCGACATGATTTTCCTTAATGCATTTCTCAGCCCGATGATCCAGTATTCTTGTTGGAGCATGTTTCTCACATATTCTGTGCCCTCATGTAGGTTGTCTTGATGTGCTTTCTCCAACAGAAGTTGTACAACTGGATGTTTTGCTGTTAACAATATTGGGTGTTTTGCATTGTAGTCAAGGTTTGAATGCTTCAGTCGGCCTTTTACTCTAATTGTTCCATCTTCCTCTATGAAGGGTGACAATTTGGCAATGTTTAAAGTTTTGGAGATTTCTTTGCTGTTTGCTATAGACTTCGAAACATTCGGGAAGCTTTCGTTTTGAACAAATCGAAACAGTATTTGCTCTGCTTGATGAATTTCGTCTGCTTTGAGGGGACTCATCTGCTTTGTCTTGAACCTCATGCAGTAGGCAATGAAGTTTCTAATTCGGTTGAAGGAACTGTATCGTCTCCAGTCAAATTGTTTCCGTTGCTACAGTACTCATAACCTGCTCAGGCTCGAGTTCATTCACTTGGCACCACAGCTTTGGCCACTTTTCTTCATCTGCCTGGAGCCATGCCGGCCCGTTTAGCCATACGGACTCCTTGAGGCCTTCGATGGACATTCCTCTGGTTCCGATGTCGGCAGGGTTTTCGACACCTTTGACGTGTCTCCATTGATCCATCGATGAGTTTTCCAATATTTCCGCTGCTCTGTTCGCAACGAATACTTGTTGTTTCTTGTGCGCTGTCTGTAGCCACTGTAGCACTGTTGATGAGTCGGTCCAATGATAGATTTTGTCAATTTTGACATCATGTTCATTGAGTATCTGCTTTCTGAGACGAACTCCATAGACTGCGGCTTGAAGTTCTAATTTCGGTACCGTCATATGTCTGATGGGTGCCACACGACATTTCAATATTACATATGTCAGTTTTAGCGTTGCTTCAACTTGCAGATATGCCACAATGCACATTGCTTCCTCTGATGCATCTGTAAAGATGTGTAGTCTCAAGTTTGTGCATCCGTTTTCAAAATAAAGTCGATTTATTGACATTGTCCTTATTTGTCTCAACTCAGAGCACCAATCACTGAACAGTTTTGAGTGTTCTGCTGACAACTCTTTGTCCCATGCTTGTCCCATTGCTGCCCAGATGATTTTGAGTAGAAACCGCATTCGTATGGTGAATGGTGAACATATCCCAAGTGGGTCGAACACTGCTGAGACAAAGGATAGGACAATTCTCTGAGTTATTTTTGCTGGAACTTCTTGCTCAGTTCCACGACAGACTATGAGACTGTCTGTGTCCACATTCCAGTTGAGTCTTAGGATTGAGGATGATTGTGGTTCTGCTTCGAAAGTTTTCACAACTTTCTTTGATCTGTCTGTCTCTGGAATGTGTGACTTGACTTCTTCGTCACTTGTTATCCATTTCGTCAACTTGAATCCACCTTTGATGAGGATGTCTCTGACTTTCTGATAAATTTCAATCGCTTCTTGAGGTGTTCTGACTGACTTGAGGAAGTCGTCCATGTAGAAGTTTCGCTGGACAGCTTTGACAAGATTTTCGTCGTTGACTGCATTATCTTTCGCCACTTGGTGCAAGGCGTAATTTGCACAATTCGGCGAGCTTTTCGTCCCAAAAACGTGTCGTGTGTACTCGTAGATTTCTATTCTCCGCTCTGGATCTTCTCTCCAGAGGAATCGTAAACATCGGCTGTCATCCTTTGGGACAGCTACTTGAAGAAACATTGCTTCTATATCGGCTGATAAGGCTATTTGTTCTCGGAAGCGAAATATGATTCCGATCAAACTCTGCAGCAGGTCTGGCCCAGGTAGAAGTTTTTCGTTTAGGGCTACACCTTGATACTTTGCTGCTGCGTTGCACACTCTTCTGACTTTTTCGGGTTTGTTCGGGTTTATGACGGGATGATGTGGTAAATACCATTGCAGTTTTTCTTTGGTTTCATTCATTTCAACTTGATCTACTTTCCGAACGTATCCGGCGTTGACATCTGTGTCGATGGTTTCTTGGTAGCGCTTCTTTAGCGCTTCGTCTTTCTGTAGGCGTCGTTCTAAGGACTTGAGTTGCCCCATTGCAGAGTAGAAGTTGTTTGGTAACTTCACTTCGTCCTCTCGCCACAGAAGTCCAACTTCGTATCTTTCACCATTGAATCGCGTTGTTTGCTCCAACGTCTTGATTGCTTTTTGTTCCTCTTTCGAATGACCGGTGACATCGCAGTTTGAAGCGTAGGACTCGATATCCCACCACTTACTCAACTGGTTTGCTAATTTGTCATCTGCAATTGATGTTGCTGTGGTCGCAAGAGTTGCTGCTTGCTTCGCTGGTAGGGGTCCACTTAAAGCCCAACCAATCTTTGATTTCACTGCCCATGGTGCAGCTTTGTCTTCTGACTTCTTGAATTCAAAAGGGTGATGAATGTCGTAGCAATCTTGTCCAAGAATCACTTGAACATCGTTTAGATTGTAGCTCTGATCTGGCAAACTCCTCAAATGTGGGTAACGGTCTTTCAACTCTTGCAGTTCCACAACCTGGTCACCCAATTTCAGTTTTTCGTGTACGTAGAACTGCACTGTTGTCAATGGTCGAGACTTCTCATGTGCTGAAACAGCTATCGGCACAATTTCAGTCTTTACATCCTGTGATCCATGGATCCCTGCTACTGATAGAGACGCTTTTCGGCCTTGGAGTTGGAGTTTTGACACCACTGATTTGTCCACAAAGGAGATTGAGGATCCTGAATCACACATCGCTAGTACATTTAGGCTTAAGTCTCTGTTTCTCAGCTTGATTCGTACCACAGGGAGTCCTCCTTGGGTGATGTTAGTTGCTACTGCCGTTGTAGCATCTGAGACATTCCTTTTAGTTTCCTTCTTCGATAGTTCGCTGTGCAAAAGCCTGTTGTACCGCCTTCCACAGCTGGGTACGCTGCAGGGCCTGCTTCTGCAGTCCTTCGACATGTGACCTGGTTTCAAACAATTGAAACACAGTCTGAAATTCTGGACATGCTCTCGTCGTTCATTTACTTTCAATGATTTAAACTTTTCACACATCCAAATCGGATGTTGTCCGTCTTTGAAGGGACATTCGAAATTCTTGGGTTTGCTTGACTCTTCAGCGTTTGAAGCAAAGGTACAAGTCTTCGGTTTATCACGGCTTTGAAATTTATTTCTGTGAAACGACGAGTTTGTCTGTGCTAACAAGTTCTCATGAATTGCAGCTTTGGAGGCAAGCCACTCCTTGAAAATAATCAGGTTACCTCTCAGTTGTCGACGATCTTGCATATACTGCAACCACTGTTCTCTCAGTTGCGGAGAAAGTTTTCTCGTTGTTGAACTAAGCCCTGCTTCTGCTTCTAGATCTGATGTGTATCCAAGTTGAGTCAAGGTGTTCACCACATTTGTAATCACATTTGCAAACTTGACGATGCTCGTAGAATCGTCATGCCGAACGGGAGGATGAGTATGTATTTTCTTGAATTGCGCGTTGACTATGAAATCTGATCTGCCGTACTTCTCACAGAGTATATCCCAAGCGTGATAGTATGATTGCGAGCTGAATCCCATTCCCGATATTGCTGCCTTTGCTTGACCCGTGAGACTGGCCTTGAGGTATTGCATCTTTTCTGTATCGCTGATTGGCTTTTGATGAACAACAACATCAAAAAGACCTGACCACTCTCGCCACTCCAGTGGGTCTCCTGAAAACTCAGTCAGTTTTAGTTTTGGCAAGCCACTGGCACCACTGCTTGGTACTGGTTGGTAGATTACTTGGGGAGTGGTGTGATTCATTGTGCTCCTGTTTCTGCTCTCGGCAGACCTGTTCCGAAAGTTGTTAATGGGACTCTGACTCCTGTTTCTGTCTCGAACTGCTGACGTTCGCTGCTGCTGAAACATCTTCCTTGTCAACGGTGGTGCTGGTGGGTCCGTTACTCTAATTGGTTTACGAACTTCTGGTTTCTTGAGAATGCTCGGTTCAGCCAGTTGCATTGAGAAAAGCCTTTCGCCTGGTTGGAACAGCGGGGTAGTTTTCGGGTAGGTGCTGAAACGTTTATCAGCTCTGTCCTTGGTGACATTCGTTGGAGGGTCGATAACAACATTTGGAGATAGTGGCCGTTGAGGGACAGACTGTTGAGCCCCTGCTTCTGCCCACCTTGCTGTCCTTTCTTGATTTCGTTTTGATCCAACACTTTCTATCTCATCTGCCACTGATCCGGATGCTCTTGAGCTTCCTTTGGTCAGCTCAAGTTTCATACGTCTTTGTTCTTCTTCTTCCTCTGCTTTCTTTCTTTCGTTTTCGAGGGCTCGCTCATGCTGTCGAAAACGCAGTTCGTCTTCTTGCTGTTGCATCCTCAGACGTAACTCTTGCTCTTGTTGCTGTTGTTGTAACTCTTGTTCTCGCCGCTGTTGTTGTTGTTGCTGTTGCAAACGTAACTCTTCTTGCTGGCGACGAAGTTCTATTTCTTCACGCTCTTGCTCTAACTCCAACTGGCGCTCTCGCAGTCGTTGCTCTGTTTCTTTCTTTGCTTTTAGGTGTTCGAGCTCCATTTCTTCGATCTGTCGCCTTTTTGATGATCGTGAGTTGGCGATACTGGGTTGTTTTCTGCTTCCATGTGTGGCAGAATGCTTGGAAGAGACCTCGTTGTTCTCCTCGGCGTTTTCTATTGCTCCATTACCTGTATCAATTACAGTTTCGTCGTTTGGGTCTTTGTCACCAGCCGATGTAGTTGACACTAACATGTTTGGTTTCCACAATCCTTGCTGAGCCTGTACTGTTTGATCAGGTCTTGGTAGTGACTCCTAGCATTACTGAAATTCGTAAACCCATGGTGACAAGCTTCTGTCTTCGCTATTCGAAGAACTTCTGCACAAATTTCATCTAGCTTTTCTAATAACCGTTCCGCCTGATCACACAGTATCTGTTTTTTGGATTCGCTTAAATTTTCTGCTTTCAATTTCTCTTCGAGTTCTAACAATTCGTTCGCGATTGGAACATAATCTCCCAATAATTTGTACTCTCTCAGTGTATCTTTCCGGTAGTCGACGACTATTGCGCGACAATCTTCAATGCCTCGGAGATCTGGTACTTTGTCAACTACCCATCGCAAGACCTTCCTCTTTTCTTCTAACATACGCTTGGTGTCATTGTCAAAGCTTTCAAAATACTTTGGTTTTAACAGTAACCTCTGCTGTTGTCGGTTGTCTTCCAAGTTGTCGTATGTCTCGAAGAAACATCGATAAGCACCTTCGGCCGTCATTGTTTTGTTTTGTGTCAGGAAGCCTTCTAGCTCGTTGAGGTATCTGGAGAAGGACTTGAGTACATCAACTTGCTCTTTCTCTAACGTCTTGAGTTGACCACTCGCCTTCCAATCAGCTGTCTTCCAGTGTCTGTTGGGACTTTTGCTGGCCATCGTTGCTGGTTGTGTTTTGGTCCACCAGGTTGAATCGAAGATTCGTTGTTGTTCGTGCTACTGCTGTTGTCCGGGTCGGCGGACCAAATGTTGCGGCTGCTCAAGAATCTCAGCGGAACCGATATATCACAGCCTGGTTCTCGAGTTTTACGCCGGCCTGGTTCTTCACTGGGTTCGATTGACTAACGATCTCGCAGAAATAATTAGTCGCTCGGACGTATTAAAGGACTGTAACTTTAATTTTGTTGATTGAAGTTAAGAAAATCCTTAGTGATAATCTATGTTCAATCGCGTGCTGAAGTTTGTAAGGCTTCAACCAGTAGCTAGTAATGTTGCTAACTTCTCGTTAAGTAAGCTCAACTAACTTATAACCCGCAAGATCTTAAGATCTAGCAAAACTTAACAAAAAGACTAAAGTTGTTAAAGAATCAAATTTTAGTCAATATGAGAGCCAACTGCTCTTGGTAACAGTTTCTAATGGTTCTAAATACAATACGCTTTCACAAATCAAACAATTGGGTAAAAGTAAATAATCAAATATTTATCATTTATAACATCATTGGTACTTGTCTCTGATTGGTTAATCAAGAAAATGATTTAGGTCATTATTTACATAGTAAATGTCAAATTACTGCAATATTTACTTTTGTTGACATAAGCACGGATGGTTATTACGCAGCACTAAATGACTCGAATGTACGGTATTTGACCTTTAATGGTCATCTAAAGTATCATAAAATAAACAACTTAAGAAATTTAACAAAAAATAAAATATCAAAAAATTCCAATTTTGCACCATATAAGTGCTAATAGCCACACTTGTGGGTCTGATGCAATAACTTTCGTTAGGTCCATGAGTAGCTTAGAGGTAACCTTAACCGTCTGCCATAACGTCGGGTTGCTCGGGTTTTGCCTTCCCAAAATCGGGGGGGGGGGTGGACAAATTTTCGGTCCCAACTTGTAAAAATTTTCAGTTTTGACCATTTTTGAGTTTTGACAAATTTCAAGTTTTTTCAGTTTCAAAAGTTATGTCTTGCTATCTGATGGCTTTTCTAGCTCATTTGAAGTGGCGCCAACAGATACGTTAATTGTTTTTATTGAAAAGTTTATGCTTTTTGGGCTGAGACACACTATCTCGCAAAACTTTGTGAGATTTTTTATTTTGCCGATGTTCGTCTTTCTTTTCGTTGTTGTACACCATATAACCGATAACAAAAAATCTCAACTGCTTTTCCAAGACGTAAAACTCAACCTGATTAAAGATTTAAGTTTATAGCTGTTTGTACTAATGACTTTTAAATCAAATTTAAAAAAAAAAAGATTTTTTTCTGTCTCATTTTGCTTTTATTTTTGTTACCATGTAACTCAATCTCACTCAATAAAAGTCTCTACTGCTTTTGTTGATTCAAAAATTTTTTGCGCAATTGTTTATATGTGACTGATTGCTTCGATCATTCAGTTTCATAAAAAGTTGTCGAAATCTCTATACCGCTCAATTTTTGGGTTTCTCTTTGCTGCCATGTCTGAGTAGTCCTTCCATATGGAAGACTCGTTAAAGTTAAAATAAAGAGAAAATGACGATTTACAGTTCTTTCAGGTAACATCTTATAATTATAGTGCCTTGAAGAGTCATGTCAATGTTTTATGTATGTTTTTTTGTGGCTCGTGATTATCTTCGTATCACTATCAACAGGCCCGCAATTGGCTTTCTGAGGTTTTAAATTCTAATCAATTGCTTTTTGTTGAAATCCTAATTCTGTTATAACTTTTGAAAATATTTGTTTTCAAAAACAAATTTGGTTTTTTGGGCATCGCCTTTTAAAATTTTTCCGGTTGATTTGTAGCTCAGTCTCTGTAAACACAGATCACAACCTGTTTTCAGTGAGCTATAAATTAATCCTTATAACGGTTTTAGCTTCGAACATGTTTCTCGGCTTTGTTACTACTGTTACGAGATTTCATAAAATGTTAGACTTTTCGAAGGATTTTTTATTTGTTTTTAAGTTATAACAATAACCGTTGATCCTATTTGCTTTGAGATTTTGGCGCAATCGAACAATGGATGATGACATATCTCAATTGCTTCCTATGTAAAGATAAATGAACATTTTAGTGATTTCAGTTGATATCTAATGACATTAATAACTGTGAAATTAATTGTTTTCAAAAAAGGAAAAGTGTTTTTGAGCTTTGCACCTATTTGCTCTTTTTTCGACCTGTTAACCAGTCGCATCGGGGACAGGTCCCGTGTATTTTCTAATGAAGTATGGGTTAAATTGTTTTGTTTTGGTTTTTATCTGATGCTAGATTGATTTTGTTATTATTTTTTTTATTAGAGACATCGAGTTTTGGTCGTAAATAACATTTGTTGTTTGATTTTTATTATTGTCCTTTCTAGTAGTCCTATTATCAACAACTTTCATCGGCCCTCTAGCGTGACATTATTGTATTCCATTGTTTGTTTATTAAACGATGTGTATGTTTTTGAAAGTTTTTCTATCTCTTCATCATTTGTTAGCCAATTAAGTCAAGAATGTGGATGAGCGGGGTCGGAACATTATGTGCGTACACACATTACCGAGCCTCCTTGTCTGTTATATGCTTTAATGATCAGTTGTAGACAAACAACCTCCATTGAGACGGTAAATCTGAAGAGAGTCAAACGCTAGAGAAGAGTTCTACTATTGGTATGTTTCGTCTTCCCACAGAAAGCTAACAAAATCCACACAAATTCAATTGAGTTAGTCCACTGAAACAAGTAAAAGAACAATTTTCGACAACCGAACACGACTAATAATTACTCAAAAATTTAAATTTGAAAATAATATACAGGATGAAAATTTAGAAACAGATTAACAAAAAGTGTCAGTAACATTCGTTTAACTGCACTATAACCGACAAAGATCACTAAACGATGCCATTAAAAAAACGGCAAGAGAGCAGAAACAAGGAGGCTCGCACATAATGTTCCGACCCCGCTTAAACGCATTATTTTCTTTAATGGTCTACCAAACGACGAAGAGATAGAAATCTTTCAAAAAATCACATAGCGGTCAACAAACAACTATATGAATAAAATAATGCCACATCAGAGAGCCAAAAGAACCTGCAATTAATGAGACTACACAAACGTAGAAATCAAATACAAACAAACAGACATTGATTGCAATCAAACCTCGATGTTCATATTTACAAGAAAAACAATAACAAAATCAAAATGACATCAGATAACAGCTCAACTAAACAAATTAACCTATGTATTACTAAAAAAGAAATGAGACCTGTCCTTAATGAGACTCCGTAACAATTCGAAACAAGACAACAGAACGGGCAAAGTTTCCATCAGATTAAAACCTTGAGGTATCGACAGCAATCATTAAAAAAATTAATTATACATTTCGATTATAAGTGAGGAACCAATTGAAACCTGTTAATTTATACTTCTTAGGGAAGCAACCCAGCCCTGTCAATATCCAGATTGTGATATGACAACAAAAGAACGAAAGGAACAGTCAAAAATTTCTTAAAAAAATTAATTTAGCAAGAAAACGGTGTCGCAGCAGTTAAAACGATAATCTATTCACTGAGAACATTAAAAAGGTTCAATTACTCTATCAATCAACGCCAATGTGACCTCACCATTAGTGTCATATTGTGGCGAGAAAACAAAAAAAAACCCAAAAATTCGCAAATATCAAAAATCGCGATTTTTAAATGAAAATACGTAGTACCAAAGCCAAGAAACCATTAGTTGAAAACAGAACAGTTATAAAGATTGAATTTCGTTGTGTGTGATACGTCTTTACATTGATTAGGCTTCCTATTAACAGAAACGATAAAAAGTGACAAAGCTCAAAAGTCCACTTTCAAAATTCAATTGGGCATGTTATTAGTGACACTAAGTCATAGGACAAACGAATAAATAAGGAAAACACTTCAAATTTAACAAACCATTTTACGAAACCAGTATTGAAGCCGTTAGAACAGATTTTAAAAGCCATTTAAAACTATGGTAAACTGAAAGTAATCTTAAAATTTCAATAATATTTTGGCCTCATTTTGTTATCAATGGCTCTTCTTTGTAAAACGGTCTATGTGTAAAAAATGAAACACTGACCAGTATAGAAAGGAGATATAACCAACGCACCACTAACGTTTGGTTAAGCAAAAAAAATGATGATAGCTATCAATAATGGCACTAAGTTAGATGATGATAAGAACGAAAAAGGCGAAGGTTCAAAAATCGTTTCAAATTTAAAAATATTTCGTAGGAAATTGAGTCACATCCAAAGGAAGCCTTTGAAATCTTTCATAATGTAGAATATTTTGAACGACTACAAAATGAACACGCGTAAAAATTTAAAATTCTATTAAATTCTATTACAATCAATGATCTCATACTCAAAAACCAAAAATGTTATGTTAATTGGAGCTCATTTTCATTTAAATGGTACTTGTGTTAATTTAACCTGGTTTTGAAATCATTTTCGTCAGTAATTATAAACATACCGAAAAAGCAGATCGCGGCCCAATACGAAACCATTTTTCATTCTAAGAGTCCAAGAGTCCGCAAATTGTTCAAAACATTTGCGAAATAGAAAACTTGGAAAAAGAAATAATTCAAAATAACCGAAATGATGCATTATGGATACATTAACAAAAATTAACTCCTTTTGGAGTTCAAAAATATTGTTTCAGCATCTTTTAAGTCTCCATTTCTGGCAAACAAAGGGGCCGAAAAGAATATTTGGCACTTTTTTTGAAATTCAAAAAATTTATCAAAAACTTAGCATGAAACACTCACATCAAACCATTCAGCAACCCTCCTCTATCTTCAGAAGTAAAACCAATAACACTATTATTGACAATTTTAACAAATTTTAGTGAAATTTATGAAAATAAGGTCTAAAATTCCGAGAAATTTTAACAAAACGACGGAAATTAGTCTTCTTCATTTTCCGGGTCCGTGAGTCCAGACATTGGCTGCCACACGCGAACACAAAAGCCATCCTTTTCTGTTATCTGTTCTTCTGATTAGATCAATGGCGTTATTGGTGAACTGTTTGAGGTAATTCACTCTGTCTCTTCCTCTAGCCTTCTTCACGGGTATCTTTCCTGTTAAAGCTAAGTGTTCCACCTCTCTCTTCCTCGTGACATGCCCAAAAAACTTCAATCTTATCTCTTTAAAGAGGGACCCTTTTTGCCCTGACATCTTGACAACTCTTTCGTTTGAGTTTTTTGGTCCAACAGATCCTTATCGTCCTGCGCAAGCACCACATTTCGAAAGCTCCTAGCTTGTTCCCTTTTCATTTTCGTCCATGTCTCACAGTTATAGCAGGCAATCGGAAGGATATATGTTCTGAGTACGTCACTTCGAGTTTTCATCCTTATGTTCTTGTTACACAATGTCATTAAAAGAAGCTTTGGCAGTAACAATCTTTTGTTTCACGTCTCTGTGGTCTTCTCCATCGCAGCAGATCATTGTTCCCAAATACTTGAAACTTCGTACTAATGTTAGTCTTTCTTCAGTGACAGTTATTTCCGGTTCTGTTGTCATTTTCATTTTTCTTAGAAACAACCATCACTTGTGTCTTTTTAGCGTTCAGTGCAATGTGGTACTTTTCACTCTGCAAGTTAACTGTATCCACAAGTGCTTGGAGATCGCTTCCCGTTTGAGCTATAAACACGGTGTCATCTGCATTCCTGAGGTTGTTGATGATTATGCCACAGACGGAGATGCCCGGTATATTTTTGATAGCTGCAAGTATCCTTTCGCTGTACAGGGAGAAATGATCGGGTGAGCAAACGCAACCTTGTCGCACTCCCTGATCAACTTCGAACTTTTTCGATAGATCCTGTCTATTACTCACGAAACTTTAAACCGCTAAATCCCCCCAAAAAAAGTTTTTTTTTAATATAATATACTCTGGCTCGCCTCATTAATGACACCATTCACAACTCTCTACGACGATTATACGGATCGGCTAAATAAAACAGTTAAGTATATAGTTCCTCCCTCCCAATAAATTGGGCGTGGAACAAATTGAAGAACGTTTGCGGAAAAGTAGTAAAAGAGAATACCTTTGAATTTTCTTATATGCTAATGGTAACGACCTTAATCTGTCGCCAGTCAATTGAGGTGGCACACTAAAACTACGCAACTATATTTGATGATAAAAACTGTAAGAGGCCGTAAAAATGAAAAAAAACGTCAAGGAAGTCCACAACTCTGCATCCTTTTATTTAACTATCTCAAAAACTCCATCTAAATTTTCTGCAATCCACTGTCTGCAATGGTTTAATAAAAACACAGTGAATAAAATTATTACAAAAATCTGACAGGAGACTAGAATTCAAAAGGACGACTAAAAATGACAATGACGGGACAATCTGATTAAGATAGCCGGCAGATTCAGATGAAAAAACCATGACCGACATCCTTCAACTCCATTGAAACTGAAAAAAAAATAAAGATAGATAAATTGACGGCCGGTTAATTTCTGGAGTACTAAGGGCTAGATTCGAGGTCTGATGATTATATGACACATGGAGGAAAAAACTCTTATCAGAATAGAACTCAGTTAAAAATTAGATGTTCAAGATAATAATTTTAAAAACACTAATCCTGAAGACTTAAAGCCCCCGTTTTTGGCACCGTTAAGCACTCTTTGATCCACAACCGAAAAAAAATCTAAAATATGAACTTCATTAAGCGAGAGCAGACGTCATTTTTAGTGAGGAAGGTCGAAAACTTGATACAAAATAGAGCCAATTGTAACCAAAACATGGAAAAAAACAACTTGTAGCCTAAAAACCCCCTGTACTCCGTATATATCCATGAACTCAAAAACTGGAGGACTACTAAAAGGGCAAAACGACAAAAGTGACCTTAAAAAGCATCTTTAATTCTATTAAATGAATTAACTGCTCTACAACGCAGTGCTTGTTAGCAAGTGTACAAAATCCCTATTGTCTAAGAAATGAGTTAAAAACTAAAAAGCCTGCTTTCATAATGCCACGCATGTATATGTCGAAAACGTTTGCTGTAACATGAACGGTTGTTTTCACACGCGGCATTGACCATCAGATCATGTTCCGCTGAAACTTCACCAATTAAAAAAAAACAAGCAGTCGATCACCATTAATACCATTCGGTTCGTAATGTTGCCTTAGTTCTGAAAGACAGCTCCAAATACAATGGAAATTCCTTGAATTATAAGAAAGAATTATAAGAATTTATAAGCATCCAAATAGCCTCTGGGATAGTTAAAATGGACTCAGGTAATCCCAAACACCCACTGAAACAAAGCCAACAAATCACAACAACCAAAAATGTGACAAAACAACAAAGTTAGACAAAAAAGATTTAATTTGATATGAAACAAGAGGAAAAAACAGAACAAATGGGTTCAAACAAACAAATTTCACTAAAACATAAGAACGAAAGATCATGACAGAAAACTAACTGCTAGCAAACTTTTGAAAGCGAACTACAGGCCTTTACCTTCAAATCTAGAGGCCAGAGAAAACAGTTTCCTCAACTAAATGGCAAAAAAAACAAGTAAAAAATTATTCGGATTAGGAAAAAAACTAAATTCTGAAGTCAGGAAATTCTCTGCTCACTAAATTAAGCTATGGAAAGCTATCTCAGGTAAAAATGTTGGATAAAAATCAAGAAAAACGTGCAACATGAGAAATTTTGTAGGTATTAAAATATAACTGCTCTTGTCAACAAGAACCAAAGAATGACTGTCTATTCTTATTGCTCATTCCTCAGAAAAAATTCATTGTCAAACACAGAACAAAAAGCAAATAGCAAGATCAATTGTAATTAATATCAATAAAGTCAATCTAAGAAAAATCGACTCTTAACGCTCGGAGCTCTCAATGGAGGAGAAACAGACCAACAGGCAGACAACCGGAAACAACTCCAAAACTCAGGCCAATTGAACAAAAAAAATAACACTAAACCGATCAAAAAGAAAATCGAGAAAAATAAAAAAGCGAGCACATTCACCAAAATTAATACATAGCTCGTTAAAATGAAGTCAAAATACTTTTTAATTCAAGAACTATATTTAATGACAAGGTATGAGGTAGAGAGGAGGGTGTCCAGTTGGGAGAAGGGTATATGTAATTCAGGTAGAAAGGGCAAGTTAGGGCGTAGAGCCCTGGGTCGGTGCGTATAAGGCAGTTGGGGAAGTGCATTTGGGTAGAGGTGGGGGGGGGGGGGTAAAATACAAGGCCATGTGCGGAGGGTTCCGATTGCAGAACGGTTCCGATGGGGACAATCAAGGCGTCAAAAACACATTTTAACCTTGAAAAATACCAACCGTTACTAACAGCAGTACATTAGAAGCTAACTCAGCGGCTTCTAATTTTAATTACTCTTGAATCAAAAGCAGAAGTCAATGCTTGGGAACCAACTTTTTTTCACAGGCGACATTGACTATTAGAATCTGTGTCGCAGATATTTCACCAATATCAAAACAATCAGATCACCATTACAAACGATTCGGTTCGTAATGTTACCTTAGTTCGTATAACACAACTCCAAATACAATTGCAATTCTGTGAATTATAAGAAAAAGGGGAAGCATCTAGATAAGTCTCAAATCCCAAAAACCAACTAAAACAAAGCCAACAGATCAGAACCAAAACTGTGACAAAAACAACAACGTCAGCCAAAACAGATTAATTTAATCTGAAACAAGAAAAACAAGACAAAGAATTTAATTGAACGAGAACATCAAATCGAAAGATCATGACACAAAACTAACTGCAAACAAACCTGTAAAAGCCAGCTGCAGACCTTTACCTTGAAATCGAGGGTCAGGAGCAAAAAAGTTTCCTCAACTACACGGTAAAGAACAAAAAATCTTTGCATCGGAAAAAATCGCATTCCGGAAGTCAGAAGTAATGCTTTGAGAAAAAACTAATCTATGAAAAGCTATCACAGGTAAACATGTCGGAAAAAAGCAAGAAAAAAGTTCGACATGAAAAGTTGTAGATATTATAAGTATCATGTGTTTCTTGTCATCAGCACCCAAAGAATGACTGGCTCTTCTTATTTCTCTTTCCACGGAAACAATTCATTGCCAAACAAAAATCGGAATAGAAGGACAACAAAAAGTAAATAGCAAGAGCACATGTAAATCATATTAGTAAGTCAATCTAAGAAAAACCGGATTTTGAAAGATCACAGCTCATAATAGAGAAACAGACAACAGGCAGAAAACCGGTAACAATCCCAAGATTCAGGTCAATGGAACAAATAAAAATAGACAAAATAAACCGATCAGAAAAAAAACAAACATACAAAAACAGCGCACTTTTCCCAATATTATTACAGAGATGGTTAAAAAGAAGTGAAAATAATTCTTACTTCAAGAATTATCATTAATGATAAGGGAGGAGGTAGATAGGAGGGTGTCTGGTTGGGTGAAGGATGTATGTAATTGAGGGAGAAAGGGCAAGCTAGGTAGAATCGGAATGGATAGGTGCGGATATGGTGGTTGGGGAAGTGCACGAAGTGGTAAATCAGGCCATGTGCGGAGTGTTCCGATTGCGGAACGGGTGCGAAGGGGACTGTCAAGGGCTCAAAACCTCTCATATTTTAACCTTAAAAAATACCAATGGTTAGCAACAACAATACATTAGAAGCGTACTCAACGGTTGCTAAGTTTAATTACCCCACGATCAAAAGTAGAAGTCAATGATCGGGAACAAACAATTCAATTTTCGATTTGAGAACAAATGTGCGCCGGCAAAAAATCTAAGGAGAAAGCATAAAATAATCAAAATTGTCACATATCACTTTCACGAAGTAAAGACAAGGGTTCTAGGTAGCCAATTTGGCTTCCAGAAAGGCCAAAAACTTCAACACATTGAACATAAGCGGGCTAAAATTTGATCTCACCTCTCTACAAGATACTACTAAAACTAAAACAACTAAAACGAATTGGTTAGCTAAGAAATGAAAAATAGCAGCCGCGAGGATTACAATCGCCTAAGAAATTCAAAACATGCTTGGAAACCAAGCTTCAATTGTTTCGAAAGATAACCGATTTCGCAGCTCAAATTAAACATAGCCGGCAAATTAAGAGAAAGAAAAGGACAGAATTTTTTTAAATGTCAAAGTATTCTTATTTGGTGTGAAAATTCTGCATATTCGGTTAGATTCTAAAGTTACACTTCATTCAGCTTCTAAACTGAACGCTATTAAGCATATAATTAATTAAACCTCTAAACTGAACGCTATTCAGATTAATATGAAGGTCAGCTAGCAATCGCTCTAATGAACTTTGCAAACCTAATGCACTATGACTTAATGACCGGGCTTTATCGGTTTATCAGAATTCTCATGATTTTGCTCTTTTGACATTGACCGTATTCAGTACATTGCATAATTCAAAAAGTCAACGAATTTAAAACTCGGTCAGTTGGAACAGCGAGTGAGGTAAGTTAGAAGTAAAACGTGAAAATCGTGACTCATGTAAAACGAAAAACGCTCAAAAAGTAAAGCGAATTAAAAAACATAGCAGGACAAGTCCTGAACTACAGTCCAAAAAATTGAACAACTTTCAACAAACCGACAATTAAAATTTTTACGGCACTATTAAACTAAAACAGGCAAGAACCCATGACCCTATAAGCACAAACTTAAACAAAAAATCTAGAAACAATTAGAAAATGTTGTTTTCCTAGATCTAGTGTTTTGCGAAACAAATAATTTTAACGATTTATCAACAAATGAATCTACACATCCTCCTATTGAGTACATAATACAACAATTTAGAGGGAATTAATGGCAGACAACACAAAATTGAGGCTAAAATAAGAAGTTCGAAGAAATTAGAAAATTCACAACAAATTCACGTCAAACAATTCGAAAACAAACAGTATCTCAGTCAATAAAAAAGGTAACTAGAACTTCAGGCAAATAAATTGACCAAAATTACGCCACACTAAAACGCCAATGAGATTTGTAATTTTTATGAAGGTCAGCGACAGGACCACAAGAAAAACAACAAAAAAGGCAAGACTAAAAATGAATTTTCAACGTTTATAAATGTCAGAATCAAAAACAGATTCTTATGAACTCATGCATTTACTTAGATACACTTTTACCTCATTAGGAACCAATGAAACCTTTCATAAATGAAACCAAATAATAAGACAACACAAATATGACCAATTTTCGCAAATTCCGAAGAACTGGCTGCTACCTTTCGATCATTAACAGTAAAAAAGTCAACAAAAGCATTAGCTACATACCGAAAGATTTTTTTCCATTGAAATAAACCTCTATTAGCAATGAACGAAACCTTTCACAGTTGAGAAAAAATGACTAGACAGCAACCAGTAGAACAAATACATGCGAAACTCAAGAATTCAACCTCATATATTGTTGAAAACGAACAGCGTATAATTCATAGAGCAAAATATATTACCTCTAACAATTAAGTCAATTCCTCTGAAGTGAGACATCTTTATGAAACTGATGAGACCTGCCATTAATGAAACTAAGAGATAAGACAACAGTGACGATAAAGAAACTCGTCAAATAAAAAAATATCGACAATATTTATTGAAAAAAAATAGTGTCAAAGTCAGAGCAATCAATAGCTTTAAAAGGAAACAATCTAAATGGATAATAAATATATATATATATATATATATATATATATATATATATATATATATACTAGGAAACTAGGGACATGTCCCTAATGCGATTAAATGAAAAGACAACAAAAAGTTCAATAAAGACACGAAAAACTCAAAAATCACTAAAAATTTTGAGAACAAATAGTGGCTAAGTCATGATAACCGCTAGCTATAAACTGGCACCATTCATTAGTTTCTTTCATGTCTCATTAGCAACCAACAAGATCTCTCATTAAAAACACCAGGTGATAGGACAAGAGAAAATTTTTAAAGGGGCAAAATTCAAATAGAAGGAGAGCGCCTAAATAATAGCGGTTGAGAGGCTGACGGCGGCCATTAATAAGGCTAAGTAAAGTAATTTAAAACCACTTCTAATGTGAACAAAACCGTTATTAACTCGGCAACAAATCTTGCTCACCTACCTTGTTTGCTCTTTCAAATAACCGTATGAACAAAAATCTATTCCTCATAACAAAATTTTTAAGGAAGACATCCAGTTTTTTCTCATGCACCATCGTGTTTTCACAACTGCTCAACCAAATAAAAAACAACATCACCTGTTCGTAAAACGTCCTTCGTAAAAGTACCCAACAGCTAGGCTGTAGCTGAGCAACAAATAGCCAAAAAATAAATATTTTCAAGATTTGACAAATAGTTAAGCATAATCAAAACCTGATTGTAAGTCTCCATTATCGTAGAAAGAATGGTTATTTGTCCTCCACGTTATTTATGAATTCAAGTCTTCCATGAATTTATGCTTTTCATCAAATGTGCCATAAAGGTAACACAGTCCTTCCAGTCTAAAGTAATGCTATGTAAGTTCAACTTTGCATCAACAATTTCATTGGCAATTTCCGCTTTTTAACCTATAATGTAACAAGGAGGCTCGTTAATGTGCGCTCGCACATGATGTTTCGACCCGCGCTCATGTACATTTCAGACATAACTGTCAACCAAATGAACAAAAAATCTAAAATAGACCTTATAGTTTAAAAAAAAGTTACATAAACTACTAAAAGAAATAAATAATGCCATTCCTCATTAAAGCACTCACGAGATCTGCCACCCTTAATAAGACTACGGGAGAAAAAAATAAACAACAAAATAAGCAAAATGAAAAAAAAACATATTTTACGACAAAACTAAAACATCTAAATTTAAAAGCACCTAGTAGCAATGTCAAAATACAATCGGAAGAAAACTTAACTACACAAGCTTTTTTTCGTAACTACAAAGCATATTGGACTTAATAATAATGAGACTAAGTAACAAGTTGACCAAAAAAGCAATAATCAGGTGAAATTCAAAAATCAACCAAAATTTTTTAAACCAAACATTTACAAACGTCCTAGAAACCATTAGGTTTCAACAAAAATATTAATAAATTTACTAAAAAGTCATTACAAGGCTAATAGAATCCTCTGTTGGTTAAAATAAGCAACAGAAACGGACTAAAGATGAAAAAAACTGAAAATATTTCAAACAAATCGCGAAAACAAATTATTGAAGCCATTAAAACCTTTCGCTGTTATCTGAATATTATGATTTTATTTCAATTGTTAATTAAACTATTTGAGTTAAAGCTATACTGAAAGAATAAGCATGTTACTTGGGCCTCATTTGAATTGGGATCTGTTATTACGCGAATGAGCTTAAAGAAGAGAAAAAGGAAGACAGATATTCACCACTAACAAAACTTTTATAAAAAAACATATTGTACAACCAAAAAACATCAGTTACGATGTCAATATAACATCAATATAAATAGCAACTTCACTATTCGAACTACGGGGAAGTGGATGGGGCGTCTCGATGATGAGAATTAAACACAAGTTGACAAATATAACAGCAAAATCTAAGTTAAAAAAACGATTGAAAATTATTAATAACATAGCTGGCAGATTGCCAGAAAATAGCCGCAATAGCTTCGTAGATCTGCAGACTCAAAAAAACAGCAAAAGAGGCAGACCAAAAAAATTCGTCTTTTCATTGAAGGCTGATATGTTATATTTTGATTGAAAATCTGTATAAGTTTTTGCTGCCTCTATTAGCTGATCTCAAATAACCTTCATTTAGAGTGAAACACACCCATTTGACCTTATCTCTTTGAATTAAAGTAAATAAAAGTCAATTTCAAAGTGAGGAAGTCATTTTTGAGAGTGAGGTAAGTCAAGTGTGACCAAAAATTTAATCACGCGCATGAACAAAAAACTCGCTCCACTAAGAGCGAAAAATGACGTCACACATGCAATTCAGTTGAATTTGCATGAACGAATGAACAAAAAGTGGCTGTGACGTCATATGGTCGTAACAAAAATCATGACGACGAAATAAAAAAAAACCAAGAGAAGGCCAATAATAGCCCCAGCTATCGCTGTGCGGCTATTAATCATAAAATTTAAGGCTATTTGCTGTAAATCTACTGCATTGAGTAACTTCATTCATTCAACACTCAAGCAGCGTCTTATGAGACCTCTAAGCTCTTTATGACTACAAAGAACATAAAACAGGCAAAAACCGGAAATGTCGAAGCCATTAAAAAATGAACTTTCATTAAAAACTTTTATAGGTTCAAATAATTTTTCAACAAAAATAGTATTGGTTTTTGTAACAATATGACTTCAAAAACCAACAATATTATACAACAATATACCTACAACCAAAAATAAAAACCACAATATTAAAACCACGAAATTTTTGAGAAAATCCGTAATATCAAAGCCATTAAATTCAATAGCTTTCAACGGAAAATGATAAACAATAAGTTAGAATAAGTTACGCTTCTATGAGAAGGCAATAATTTTTGTCATTCTTAAATCAAAAATAATTCATCGCAATAAGTCGTAAGAATATGAAAACAAATGCAGGCAAAAACCAAAAAACAAGTAGAAAAAAAAAGAGAAGACAGTGTCGAAGCCATTCAAACCTAACCGTTTTCTCTGAAAACTTGATCTATGATCTATGGCAAGTCTTCTCTATTCCAATGGGAACTGTAAATAATAGGACAATATGGTAAGATTTCAATAGAATCCAAAACTATGAAAAAAAAACCAAAAATTAAAAAAAAAATTATGAAAAGTCGTGCCATCCAAGTTTTGAAGTCAATAGTTAGAAGATAAAACCGCTAACCAGATTAATTTTGGTTGCAAAAAAGGAAGAGGTCCTGTCAATAGTGAGACTGACTTAGAGTTCAAGAAAATAAATTAAATATCGTTTAATGTACAAAAAAAATTTGAAATTATATTTGAAGTCTCAACAGCCCTTAAATTCAATTGCTTTCAACAGAAATCAATAAATATTCTAAATTATGCCTCAAAGCTCAATGGGAAGACAGCAATGACAACTTTAATTCATCAAGACGACAACATCGCAAAAAGTCCGATGACTATGAAAACAACAACAAATACAGGCAAAAACAAAAAAAATCAGTAAAGTGCGAGAAGAAATTGTCGAAGCCATTTAAACTATGAGCTTTCTTTGAAAACTTTCTTTATAATCCAATGAAAGGCTTCTCTTAGCCAATGTTAAAAATCAATATTAGGATAATGTGATAAGATTTCAAAAGGAAACAAATTTACGAAAAAATTAGCGAAAATTTTTTTTCTAAATTTTGAAAACTTGTGGCATCGAAGTCATGGAGCCAAAAGACATTTAACCGCAAAAATGTAGATGTAGTAAAATGGAGGGGGGTTTGTCTTTACTGAGACTGACCTACCATTCACAAAAACAAATTTATCGATTATTAGCCAAAAAAAAAATTTTCAAATTTTTTTTTAATTCTTCGCTCCAAAAACATGTTGGGCTTCATGGCAGCTTTTTTTTGCAACGAGGCTGAGGGAGTGTTGGACTAAAATTCGGCAGTTAAAGAAATTTGTTATTCAGGTTTCAATTTGAGACCTTGCTTTTCACGCTATTGTGATCTTGCAAGCTTTTTTGAGATTTTAGAGATCAGTTAGCCGAAGGCTCTCGTTTGTCTCAGATAGCAATTGGGACACTGCAAATCCAGTATGTTTTGAAAAGGAATCAAATTGAAGGTATGATGAGTTACTGCTTATTAGGCTTTTTTGCTGCTAGAGAATTTAACCTTTTTAGTTGTTCCGACCCCTTTTTGGGGGAGGAACTATATATTCAAATGGGTTTTTTGTTCAGTCAATTTTGGCCGATCGATATATTCATAGTAGAGAATTGTGAGTAGTATCATTAAAAAGCTCGTCCCGCGTAGAGTTCGGACTCTTTTCAATTTCGTGTTTTTTGAGGAGTTATCGAGGTTTAAAGTTTTGCGTGAACACGTGATGTTTGGCATGATTTTGTTCCCTTTTTTTTTAATAAAAAATATCAATTCAAAATTACATTTTCTGCTACAAATGAAACAGTCTTGTGATTCTAACGGACGAGAGGCCATAAAAAGGGTAGTTTTCGTCTCATAGGGACGTTTACTATGAAAAAAATTCGATTTCTATTTGAGAGCTGATTTTTTAAAAACCATTTCATGTTTTTTATTGTTTTTTTTTCCAATTCACTTGGAGACTAGTCACTTTTAAAATCCAGTTTGTGTTCAAGACAAACCTCATTTACAGTCAAATAATGCCCAATGAACAAATAATTCGTTTTTCAGGAATCGACCATTTTTTATGGCTCCGATTCTGAGTTTTAGTTTTGTTTTAAATTTTGATTTTCTTTGAGATTTTATTAAGATTTTGTAGCCCAGACATAGATTCGTTGACTAGAATTGCAATAGGCTTCCTGAAGAGCATTAAGCGAACCTATATAGTATTTTGAGGGGACAGCTAATGGCTGTTAAGACTTAAGAATTTTTCGAAAGAAAATTTTTTAACGAAATTTTGATTTACTTTTTGAAAGTTTACTAAATTTTCGGAGTCCTATTGCATAGACTTGTTGGCTGAAAAAGCAAGAGGCTTCTTAGAGAGCAGTAAGCGAACGACGTAGTAACTTGAAAGGACAGCTAATGTAATTTTTTTTAATTCTTAACAGCCATTAGCTGTCCACTCAAGTTACTACGTCGTTCGCTTACTGCACTCTAAGCAGCCTCTTGCTTTTTCAGCCAACAAATCTATGCCATAGGACTCCGAAAATTTAGTAAACTTTCAAAAAGTAAATCAAAGTTTCGTTAAAAAATTTTCTTTCGAAAAAATATTTTTTAAGTCTTAACAGCCATTAGCTGTCCCCTCAAATTACTACATAGGTTCGCTTAGTGCTCTTCAGGAAGCCTAATGCAATTCTAGTCAACGAATCTATGTCATAGGGCCACAAAATCTTAATAAATTCTCAAAAAGAAAATCAAAGTTAAAAAAAAATACTAAAACTCAGAATCGGAGCCACAAAAAAATGGTCGATTCCTTAAAAACGATAGAAGATAAAACCGCTAACCAGATTAATTTTGGTTGCAAAAAAAGGAAGAGGTCCTGTCAATAGTGAGACTGACTTAGAGTTCAAAATAAGTTTAATATCGTTTAATGTACAAAAAAATTTGAAATTATATTTGAAGTCTCAACAGCCCTTAAATTCAATTGCTTTCAACAGAAATCAATAAATATTCTAAATTATGCCTCAAAGCTCAATGGGAAGACAGCAATGACAACTTTAATTCATCAAGACGACAACATCGCAAAAAGTCCGATGACTATGAAAACAACAACAAATACAGGCAAAAACAAAAAAAATCAGTAGAAAAGTGCGAGAAGAAATTGTCGAAGCCATTTAAACTATGAGCTTTCTTTGAAAACTTTCTTTATAATCCAATGAATGGCTTCTCTTAGCCAATGTTAAAAATCAATATTAGGATAATGTGATAAGATTTCAAAAGGAAACAAATTTACGAAAAAATTAGCGAAAATTTTTTTTCTAAATTTTGAAAACTTGTGGCATCGAAGTCATGGAGCCAAAAGACATTTAACCGCAAAAATGTAGATGTAGTAAAATGGAGGGGGGTTTGTCTTTACTGAGACTGACCTACCATTCACAAAAACAAATTTATCGATTATTAGCCAAAAAAAAAATTTTCAAATTTTTTTTTAATTCTTCGCTCCAAAAACATGTTGGGCTTCATGGCAGCTTTTTTTTGCAACGAGGCTGAGGGAGTGTTGGACTAAAATTCGGCAGTTAAAGAAATTTGTTATTCAGGTTTCAATTTGAGACCTTGCTTTTCACGCTATTGTGATCTTGCAAGCTTTTTTGAGATTTTAGAGATCAGTTAACCGAAGGCTCTCGTTTGTCTCAGAGAGCAATTGCAACACTGCACATCCAGTATGTTTTGAATTGAATCAAATTGAAGGTATGATGAGTTACTGCTTTTTTGGCTTTTTTGCTGCTAGAGAATTTAACCTTTTTAATATTTCGGACCCTTTTTGGGGGAGGAACTATATATTCAAATGGGTTTTTTTGTTCAGTCAATTTTGGCCGATCGATATATTCATAGTAGAGAACTGTGAGTGGTATCATTAAAAAGCTCGTCCCACGTAGAGTTCGGACTCTTTTGAATTTCGTGTTTTTTGAGGAGTTATCGAGGTTTAAAGTTTTGCGTGAACACGTGATGTTTGGCATGATTGTGTTCCCTTTTTTTCTATAAAAAATATCAATTCAAAATTACATTTTCTGCTACAAATGAAACAGTCTTGTGATTCTAACGGACGAAAGGCCATAAAAGGGGTAGTTTTCGTCTCAAAGGGACGTTTACTATGAAAAAAACTCGATTTCTATTTGAGAGCTGATTTTTTAAAAACCATTTCATGTTTTTTTATTGTTTTTTTTTTCAATTCACTTGGAGACTAGTCACTTTTAAAATCCAGTTTGTGTTCAAGACAAACCTCATTTACAGTCAAATAATGCCCATTGAACAAACAATTCGTTTTTCAGGAATCGACCATTTTTTATGGCTCCGATTCTGAGTTTTAATATTTTTTTTAAATTTTGATTTTCTTTTTGAGATTTTATTAAGATTTTGTAGCCCAGACATAAATTCGTTGACTAGAATTGCAATAGGCTTCCTGAAGAGCATTAAGCGAACCTATATAGTATTTTGAGGGGACAGCTAATGGCTGTTAAGACTTAAGAATTTTTCGAAAGAAAATTTTTTAACGAAATTTTGATTTACTTTTTGAAAGTTTACTAAATTTTCGGAGTCCTATGGCATAGACTTGTTGGCTGAAAAAGCAAGAGGCTTCTTAGAGAGCAGTAAGCGAACGACGTAGTAACTTGAAAGGACAGCTAATGTAATTTTTTTTAATTCTTAACAGCCATTAGCTGTCCACTCAAAGCACAATATAGGTTCACTTAATATTCATCAGGTAGATTTTTGAACGTTTGGTCACCGAGTTTATGCTATAGGACTCCAAAAATTTAGTAAAATT
Organism: Convolutriloba macropyga; assembly: GCF_964194025.1. Lineage (NCBI taxonomy): Eukaryota > Metazoa > Xenacoelomorpha > Acoela > Convolutidae > Convolutriloba > Convolutriloba macropyga. Next base: position 39,483,996 of record NC_134470.1, on the reverse strand, counting down.
TCAAAAAGTAAATCAAAATTTCATTAAAAACTATTCCTTCGAAAAACTATAAAAGTTTTTCGAAGGAATAGTTCTTAATGAAATTTTGATTTACTTTTTGAAATTTTGATTTACTTTTTGAATTTTTCATAACTCCTCAAAAAACACGAAATTCAAAAGATTCCGAACTCTACGCGGGACGAGCTTTATAATGATACCACTCACATTTATCTACTATGAATATATCGATCGGCCAAAATTGACATAACAAAAAAACCCATTTGAGTATATAGTTCCTCCCCCCAAAAAGGCACCGAACAATTAAAAAGGTTAAATTCTCTAGCAGCAAAAAAGCCAAATATGCAGTAACTCATCATACCTTCAATTTGATTCAATTCAAAACATACTGGATGTGCAGTGTCGCAATTGCTCTCTGAGACAAACGAGAACCTTCGGCTAACTGATCTCTAAAGTCTCAAAAACGCTTGCAAGATCACAATAGCGTGAAAAGCAAGGTCTCAAATTGAAACCTGAATAACAAATTCCTTTAACTGCCGAATTGTAGTCCAACACTCTCAGCCTCGTTGCAAAAAAAGCTGCCATGAAGCCCAACATGTTTGTGGAGCAAAGATATCTCTTGAAAATCTTCTTAAACTTTGTCCGCCAAGCAAACACGTTTTGTGCACTCATTTTGCAGCTTCATCTATCAGGTCTAGAAGACAAAACAATTTTCCAATCACTGCAATAGTCTTCCTATCATGGGGTCTCGAATTCTCTTAGAATTCAGTAGCGCTTCAATACAATTCAGAGCAAACAAATTTTAACAAGTACTTGGAGCTGCAATTAAAATGATCTTAATGGCAATTTACCAATCTCTAAAATCTTCAGGCAAACAACACAAAATTGGCTGATTTCAGATATCAGTATTTTTAGACTTTTCTGGCTGATTTAAAATGGTAATAATTGTGCTTCAAAACCAACACTTTATCGTTGATTTCTGCACAGTCGAGATAAATACTCTAAAATCTACCCTTTAAAATCTACGACTTTAAAATCTATCCAAAACAATTTCATCGGAATATCTATTAGAGTCTACTCAAGAATTTAAATAGATTGTTTTTGTTCAGTGTTAAACCAGACTTTTATCCAGATCTCCAAATATCCGACTGCGAAATTCAACACGAAATTCAAAAGATTCCGAACTCTACGCGGGACGAGCTTTTTAATGATACCACTCATATTTCTCTACTATGAATATATCGATCGGCCAAAATTGACTGAACAAAAAAACCCATTTGAGTATATAGTTCCTCCCCCAAAAAGGGGTCGGAACAATTAAAAAGGTTAAATTCTCTAGCAGCAAAAAAGCCTAATAAGCAGTAACTCATCATACCTTCAATTTGATTCTTTTCAAAACATACTGGATGTGCAGTGTCCCAATTGCTATCTGAGACAAACGAGAACCTTCGGCTAACTGATCTCTAAAGTCTCAAAAACGCTTGCAAGATCACAATAGCGTGAAAAGCAAGGTCTCAAATTGAAACCTGAATAACAAATTCCTTTAACTGCCGAATTGTAGTCCAACACTCTCAGCCTCGTTGCAAAAAAAGCTGCCATGAAGCCCAACATGTTTGTGGAGCAAAGACATCTCTTGAAAATCTTCTTAAACTTTGTCCGCCAAGCAAACACGTTTTGTGCACTCATTTTGCAGCTTCATCTATCAGGTCTAGAAGACAAAACAATTTTCCAATCACTGCAATAGTCTTCCTATCATGGGGTCTCGAATTCTCTTAGAATTCAGTAGCGCTTCAATACAATTCAGAGCAAACAAATTTTAACAAGTACTTGGAGCTGCAATTAAAATGATCTTAATGGCAATTTACCAATCTCTAAAATCTTCAGGCAAACAACACAAAATTGGCTGATTTCAGATATCAGTATTTTTAGACTTTTCTGGCTGATTCAAAATGGTAATAATTGTGCTTCAAAACCAACACTTTATCGTTGATTTCTGCACAGTCGAGATAAATACTCTAAAATCTACCCTTTAAAATCTACGACTTTAAAATCTATCCAAAACAATTTCATCGGAATATCTATTAGAGTCTACTCAAGAATTTAAATAGATTGTTTTTGTTCAGTGTTAAACCAGACTTTTATCCAGATCTCCAAATATCCGACTGCGAAATTCAACACGAAATTCAAAAGATTCCGAACTCTACGCGGGACGAGCTTTTTAATGATACCACTCATATTTCTCTACTATGAATATATCGATCGGCCAAAATTGACTGAACAAAAAAACCCATTTGAGTATATAGTTCCTCCCCCAAAAAGGGGTCGGAACAATTAAAAAGGTTAAATTCTCTAGCAGCAAAAAAGCCTAATAAGCAGTAACTCATCATACCTTCAATTTGATTCTTTTCAAAACATACTGGATGTGCAGTGTCCCAATTGCTATCTGAGACAAACGAGAACCTTCGGCTAACTGATCTCTAAAGTCTCAAAAACGCTTGCAAGATCACAATAGCGTGAAAAACAAGGTCTCAAATTGAAACCTGAATAACAAATTCCTTTAACTGCCGAATTGTAGTCCAACACTCTCAGCCTCGTTGCAAAAAAAGACTTTTCTCGCTGATTCAAAATGGTATTAATTGTGCTTCAAAACCAACACCTTTCTCGTTGATTTCTGCATAGTCGAGACAAATACTCTGACTTTAAAATCTATCCAAAACAGTTTCATCGGAACATCTATTAGAGCCTACTCAAGAATTTAAATCGATTGTTTTTGTTCAGTGTTAAACCAGACTTTTATCCAGATCTCCAACTATCCGACTGCGTATTCTGTCCACGGGTTTCAGGTACTCATCAACATTGACTGCTTCAGGTAGTTTGATCTCATCCATTGTATCGTAATAGTTCTTGTGTGGTCTATACGGTCTCAGACACTCAAGGACAATTTCGCTCAACTTCCCGTGATGGTGCTCGATGCCTAAATCTTTCATCCCCGGCATCCCAGTAGGAAATTCGCTTTGATGATTCAGCTCAATCAACACCCGATCAAGAGGCGGCTTGCCTAGAAAATAACACAACATAACCGACTCAAAGAAAGAAACGCAATCAAAGGTAGAAATCCCTCCTAATTTTTGTAAAGGTTAGAACTAAATGTGCATAACTCAAAAAACATAACTGGCAAATGCCAGGAAAAAAAATGCCAGGAAATTCCAATTATAAATAAGACCTACATAAACTAAGAGGAAAAAAGCGGTTTTTCTACCAATTTCTATTATATTTTCGTTACTGGCTTCAATTATTAAAATTAGAAGAAATTATCTTTGCCTTCAACTCAACCAATTAAAGTAAGCAAAGCAAATTTGATTATAGCTGTAAACAGAGTATATCTGCGGTTTATTTCAATAACCATAGCAAACGTGTCCACAGTTCATCAAAGTATTATCAAGCCAAAAGCAACTGATAAAAAGGCAAATCTAGCTATTTTTGGACAGGTCTTAGTCTACGATCAGCCACCGATTACGTTTTCAAAGCCTAGAAAAATTAAAATAAAAAAGAGTGCAATCGATTACATTTAATAGTAGGTGTTAAAATTATTTTATTTGAACGTTTTCGGAGTTTTGCACGCCTTTCCGAAGATTTAGATGCATTTTATAAAAATCGGTTCTGATTGGCAAATCTTTTTCACAAAGCTTGCATGGTTCATAAGGCTCTTCTCGTTAGTCTGTAGAATGGCAACGTAAAATGGGCGAAAGTAATAAACCGCCATGTTTCCAAAGGAATAGATTGGTAAGCGAGTCTCATTTGGTAGGTCTGCCATGATCGGCTGAACGGTTGTCTCAGCGAATTTTCTGCACAATTTGACTTGATGGAACGAAGTGAGAAACATTGACATTGTTCAAGGAATGCGTAGCGTTCCTGTACTTTTACCCGTAGGTAACCGATGCCATGATGGTTTTCAAGTGGGTTTACAGCAGAAACAGTTTTAAATAAATGTGATGTGCGTCTAGCACAATTGGGCGTTTAACTTCAAACCTGACTTGAAGCGATGCGTCTACTTCGCTTGACGGAACAGTTGAGGAGATGCTCTCTTTCAATGTTAAAGGACTCTCCCTGCAAAACATACATTATGCTGCCGTCAACGGTGCGGTAAATTTCGATAGACGATATTAGACGGAGCATTAGGCGGTGACACAAAGCAACATTTGGTAAGAAATGAACTTATGAAACGAGATTAATAAAAAACTTCGTTCCTTAACTGACTTGGTAGCAGAAGCGGCTGACGAGAGGGTGGAGTTCTTGTTCCTTGGTCACCTCACAGAACTCGAAGTTATAGACAAAGTTGCCATCTGCCACGAAATAGAATTGCTTAGTTCAAGAAATCAGGACCCCAAACCCAGCTACTAGAATGTAAAACTTCAGCGAACACATTACGCGTGCCATCATTTGCCGGATTATTACAAGTGGCGACGAGGTTATATTGGTGAACGCTTGTGTACGCTAGGATTTCATTTACACGAATTGAAAAAGATATGGGGCGCTTATTAGTTGAATTTCTCCACTGCAAAACATATTAGTTGAGTTTATCCACCGCTATACGAAGAACCTACTATCTGTCCTCATTAACATTTCATCCATTGTTTGCGTTCAACGCTCGACAGATATCCCAAATTAATCGTCCAGCGAGGAGAGCGCCTTGCAGTTCCAACTTAGGAACGGTTATTATGTTCATAGGTGCGACGCAGGCCTTGCCCAGGACGAACACCAGATCTGGTTTAATGTAACCGGAAGGAGAAGCTACGTAAGCCCTATGAAATGCGAAAGCACGAAATATGACCTTAGAACTATCAACAAAAATATGTAATTCGAGATATTCGAACGGTCCTGAGATGTACCGACTTGGTATTTCGATCGGGACCAGCAGTGGCAGTTCAACGCAACAAGCACAAAAAATAACAACTATGTCTTTTAGCATCTCGTCATCCCAGTGCTGTTCACTGGCACACCAAATGTCTGAGTATCAAATGTGCACCTACGGAGGAAGTTGCTATAATACCAGTAGGGATGAAGATCTCCAACGCAAGACTAGGCGTTCGGTTAAGCTATTTGTTATGGTTCTGCAGGAACCACAGCTCACAGCAAGAGTGTCTTTGTTGTGATTCCACTTAATAGAGCACATGGGAGCACTCTTCCGTTCTTTCTTAGATGAATTTATCGTTATCACTTTCAAATTAGTTGATTGAGAAGACTCGTAAAATTAGCCAGTCAAATTAGCTTGTCATGAGCCCACCTAGATGAAGAGGTAGCACCAATTCCTTCGAAATAATGAGGGCATTCTCTGAGGCACTCCACTGAGTCTAAGTAATCATCCATGTAGAAGTTCAGGGACGTTTTTGGGTGATTTCGAGAACCCGTTAGCGTTACTGCGTGCCGTGCGTTGCAGCGCGTAGTTCGTGAGCGAGTCTTTAGCCTTGATATGGCACGTATATTTATGCAACTCATCCGATGTTGGGTCCTCCCGGCTCAAAAGTTGCTGAGATGGCTGATCGCATGACGGAGGATTAACCGTGAAAAGCATATCCTCAACATTGGCCGCGACTACATATGGATCTTGTCTCAATCTTATCAGTAAATAAATGAATTTCTGTATTTAATCTGGACCAGTAAAAGAAGCTTTCTTCAAAGATGCACAGTGGAAACTAACTGCCCTCATTGAGCACCCTACGGACCTTTCCTGGCCTATTCGGATTGATAACTGAGTAGTGCGGTAGGTACCACTCATGATCCGAGCGACATTCGAACTTGAGGGCATCGAGAATCGTGACATAGCCCTCATTTAAATCATTTTTTGGTGGTATTAGTGTACATTTCGCTAAACTTTTGAACTTTGATGAGTCTCTTTTCAACGAGTTCAATTGCAAGTGACGAGAAGTAATTGTTGGAAAGTGGCGTGTTATCTCCAAACAACAGCACTCCTACATATCCTGTTCTATTATACACTGTGGCCTTTTCAATGGTTTGATGAGCACGCGCGTTCGCAGCGATCGTGCGTACACTCGCTTAAGTGCGATTTCGTACGATTCGACGTCCTGACTAGCCAATTCAAAATCCGCCCCCATATTAGCTTTGAAACATGTCGATGCGCAGGTGGATGGCGTGAAACAAATCATGTTCAAGTACAATCTCAATGTTTCATGACAATATGTTATAGTCTAGGCGATGGTAAGTGCTTTGACGTGAAAGATGTCTGTATCTACATCAAGGTTTCCCTCACATAGGGACTCACTTTGAACGTCTCGAACACATACTTCTTTTAGCGGTTACAGTTAGTCCAACAACCCTTGGATCTACTACCTCCTCGTTATTTATACCCTTGCCTGTTAGCCTTAGAGCTTCACCTTGCTACCCGCGAGACTGCTCACTACCCAAGAATTACTTGCGGTATCGCACAAAAAAAAGCCTTGGTATCTGTACAAGCAGACTTAACCAACTTCGATTCAGTCACCTGAACGCGGCCTTTCACATTACAAACCTAACCGGCAGATTGACGGGAAAAGCCGCCGCGGATTCCCATAACCAAGACTGGGATTGAAAAATGAGATAAAACAATAAAAATGGATTTTTTGTACAAACAAAATTCACATGCAAACAATTCTGATGTCAATTTAGAGCTGAACATACCCCTGTCTAGTAGTGAGACAACACAAGGGCTAGTATCAATACCAATAACCATTAGAAATGATAACTAATAACAAAGTTCGAGTAATCGGCATGTAAAATTGGGCTTTATGGGTTTATCCCGTTTCTACTTGTGATTTTTTTAAACTGACTCAGTTCATTTTAGATTGCTGAGCAACTGCAGTCTAAAAACACTTTTAGCAGAATGAGAGAAGAGTGAAACTAGCCTAGAGATGTCAAAAGCTTTCACACCAAATGTTGAACAGGCTGTGAACTAAGGCACAGCAAAAAAAATGTTATTAAAAGAGGTGAAAAAAATAGGAGCCTTATAATAGCCGGCTGAGAAGCTGCGGGAGGCTATTAAAAAGATGACATAGTATTTGTCTTACTTGATTACTGCCCAGTCGATGGTTTAATTTTACGTATACCGGCTGCATTGCTGTTGCTAGTTGTTGAGGGTTTATGTGGAACAACCCTTTCAGCTACATGTAGAAGTGTGTTCTGTGAGCTGTTGTGACCATCCTTCTGGTATATTCTATAATCGAGGCACTGCCTGAACATGTGTTATCCGTTAGACATGAAATAAACAGCTTTGCTTTGGCAACAATTTTAGCTCGCTGAGTGTGAGTTTTTTCCCTAATGTAGCGAGACACTCCTAAATGTTATTACCTCTGCACACAATGCTTGCCGCAGGTCTCTGGGTGCCCTTTGTGTGCACCAAACGTTTTCTGAGGCAATTGTGGTCTCTACTACTAAGTGGTTATCCTCAGCTTTTGCCCTTGATCATCCTTTATTCGTCAAGACGTGTCTCGGCCTTTTGCTTCAACCAGTCATTGAACTTAGGGAGTGAAAGCTTTAGGACAGTCAGGAGCTGCCAAGCCTTTTTCATATTGTACGGCAATTGTTGCAAAGTCGAGTTAAGGATTTAGAATGAAAGTGACAAAGCCTCCTAAAAGACTTGAAATGGGGTAGCAGAATAGTCTATTATGTTATACTATTGTGCAACTTAAATGGAGGCAAAGAGCTGCCTTTGTGTGCGTGTGCACTTACAAATGCCTCTTGTTGGTCAAATTTACGTTCCAGTGTCTTAAGTGGCTCTTTGTATATTACACCACGGCAAGTACACTCTGCGCTGTCGGTCGTTGCTTCGCAGTAACAAGAGTTTTGAAGTATGTCAACTTGACGTTATCTGTCAAGGACTGTGAGTCTATGGCGCTTTTAAATTGCCCATACCGTTCATGCCACTGCACGTGGTCACAATTGTACTGTGACAAATTGAACTCAAGCAATAGCTTGTACTTCTAACTAGTGATTGCGTCTGCCAACTGCTCGATCAAATCCGCGGAGTCCAAAGAAGGGACCGAAGGTGTGGGGTGCTGTGGGCCAACTCAACACGATTAAAAAGGAGCACTACGCCCGTACACTGGAGATATAATGGGTGTATGGTATGGAGAAGCTACATAAATTGCAGTACTGAAAGGGTTAAAGAAAGGTACATCTATCGCAGCCTAACAACTAATCTGCATTATTGGAATAGGTAATGCTGATTGAGGGGATGCAATGCTATTTACTGAGGGAACGCTTACGTTATGAGAAGCATGAGTCTGAGGTGACGTATGAGTCTAACCCATTTCAACTAACCCATGAACCACGCCAACTCTTGCATCTTTGCGTATGCCTTGAGCATTCCAATGGGAACATGTCTAATCTGCGTCTGATACTCCCCATTATCATCTGAGGAATCACCGCTCATAGTTCCATGGACAAACTGGTGCAGATCATTCAGGTAATAGGCCTCGGACCCGAGCAACTCGAAAGTTTTGCCTTCGATTTTGGGCATCCGACAGGCATTCAGAAGTGCTTGTCCAACGTCGCCAACATGAATTGGCATCTTCAGAATTGCTTTTTTGTCGGACCAACGCTTGCCTGAAAAAGCTCCCTCGAAAAACTCCCTAATTCAATTTGTTGTGGGTCTTTGACAAAATTTTAACAAATAAGGCATTTGGGTACATATGCTAGAATAAAACTTCAAAACTATGACCAAAATCTACCATCACCGGGCTCTCGTGTAATACCATTCATTCTTGGACAACATAGCCAATTTAAAACCTATACAAAACGTGTCAACTCTTTCAAATAATTGAAAAGTTTTTGTGGTACGTACCTACAAGAATATTTCCAGCGACGTGGGGTAAAAATCGCATCAACGTCAAATAGTCATCAGCTCTTCCGAACACACGCGCCGGTCTCAAGATAACACTTTCTGGAAAATTCCGTCTCATCACTTTCTCGCCAGCAGCCTTTAACCTGAGAAAACTGCTGTCAGCTTTCGAGTTAGCTCCATAAGCCGACATGTGAACAAGTCTATCTTTATTATGCTTTTTGCACATTTTTGAGAGTTTATCTGGCCAGTGAACGTGGACTTCATCTAGTGCGAAATTCCGAGTTGGATAAGTTCGTCCAATACAGTTCACTACAACGTCTGAATACTTTACAATCTGCTCAGTTGCTTCGTCATTTCTGATGTCATAGAACTGAATGAAATTGAACTGACCAAGATCCGCCATGGGCTTGAAGTGAATTACTTTCTTATCAGTTAGTCTATGAGGCACTACCGCCTGTACACCCTCGCGACCCATTCGAGTCAAGAGGTTCCTGCCAATCTGTCCGGTTCCTCCAAATACTGCTATAGTAAACCCGGCATCAGAATGTCGTCCTCCAATTCCTTTTTCTACTACTTGTGATATACTCTTGTTACGAGCGAACGATAGATAGTATTTTGACATGCTAACCTGAAATGGACAAAAATATCAATCATATTGAACAATAACCAATTATCTATTGTTAAATTAAAAAACTAACGTCGGATGAATTGCTCTCGAAAGAGAGGCGAGGCAATATAATTTATAGGGGCAGTAGCTTAGAAATGTTTTATGGGAGCAAAAACACCATAAGGGTTCCAGCCCTGAAACTAAAGGATGTCAGTCCAGCATCTTAACCACTAAGCTACACTGGCGTTGCATCCCTTTCTCTCAGCCAGTTTTATATTAGCAACCGGCTTTCTTTCAGGATGGAAGCAACTTAGATCACTCAAAAATGAAAATTGTGAAAAAGTCACCTCTGAAATTCTAGAATGTTCTAGAAAAGCACAAAAACGGTCAAGCAAAAACACGTTTACAATAATTGCTTCCAACTTCGTTCCAATGCAATTCATTATTTGGATATATTCAGGATTATGCTGAAAACGAAGCAGACTGAGATTTGATTATACACAATGATCTGCAGAGCCACTAAATAGCAAAATAAACTAGGCTAGATATGGGGAACCAGAACGGACAGCCAAAAATTTGCTAATGAATTAATTCTGCTGATTTTGTCTAAATTATAAACCCAAACGATTAAAAATCAGAAAAATCAAAACTTGGCAGTCCATAATCATTTCAGCTACTCACTGCGTGCAGAGATTACGCGTATGTTGTAGATTAGCATTTTTGCTCGAAATGAGAGCCTCATTTTGTAACGTTAGTAGAACAGTTTCAAGTTACATAGAAAGCGTCACAAAATTTCAATTTTATAAAAAATAAAAATGATACAGAACAGTTTGTAGTGCCTCACAGCCGCCAGTTTCTTTATTTCATTACACAATAGATTGATTTTCATTACACAATAGAAAATCAATTGAACAATTGGTCCTCTAGGTGTATAAGTGCAATCACATTTTATCACTTTTGTCAAAACTTCGTTAAAAAGAAGACCAATAAAATTTATGTCGTCAATGCACTTAGGGGAGATTATTATAGACCACAAAAAGAACTTAGAGACAAGTTTTTGATTGTCTTTGATCAGTGAAAAACAACAATCGAGGTTCCCTGACTCATCAGCTACGCGTAGGAAGGACTGGCATATGAAAACTGTCACTAACGGATCATTCTGGAAAATCCCATGTCTCTTTCGAGGAAAGATCAACTCCCTAAAGCGAAGGATAGCATAAACAAGACAAGCATGAACACCTATTCTGAAAATCAAAGCAATGGAAAAGCTTTAGACGTAACAATTCAATTAGTAAGGAATTCCGCTATCATTCTGCAAGATTGTTACACCAATTGCTCATTCATCAGATATTCCCTTTTTGGATCAGTTAGTATGAACGTTCTATTTGAAGAAACCCCCTCTGGTTGGACGACAACTAAGTACGCATCTGCTAATATCCGCTGATATTAAATTGAACTACAAGTTCATACTCTGGTAGAGAAAGATGGACTGAAATTGCCGTTTGTATCCATTTTCAAAAAAACGGTCGATTGCGGGAAGGATTGCAAAAAAACCCGTTATCATCCAAATGATCACAGCAGCACATCCGATTTTAAAGCCAACCAATTGACCAGTCCTCCGAGAAAATTTCTAATTTCTATGGCCGTCATGCCGACTTTTGAATACAGACTTTTGGAATTAATGAGATATGTTTCCGCCGGCAATCCTCCAAATCTATTTTCCTCCGCGCAGATCTCCAGCACTTGTTTCGGTGGCAAAAAGTGGGCTTCGGTTTCGTTGGCAGGAATATCGCGCATGTAGTATCTTGTGAGCTCATTGCTCCCCTGATCTCTAAGTTCTGGCTAGCTTTCCGAGTTTCACCTTATTGCGGAATTTTTCTGATTGGAAGGCCAATCACGGCTACATGATCCTACAAATAAGTCTCGTACTTACGGATTAAATGCTATATGTTTTCCTGACAACCTTCCAGATATTTTTCGCTATCTTACGCGAGCTCTCCATCTCAATAAGAGGGGACTTCACAGTGTCACTGCCGCGCAAATTGAGCAATGAAGTGTCCTGTGAGTTCCAAACTCCTCTGATCTCGAGATCTCAAAGTGAGGGTCACTGATGGTCACCTTATTACGGCATTTTCTGACTGGAGAGCCGAGCAGCCTGCAAACAACTCTCTTACTTATGAAACGAATCGAATCGCGTCATTAGAATTTCTTTTCAATTCAGACATTATTCATGTCTCATTAATAGGTTAGTCAACCAAAAATGATTTCCAGTTCTAAAATCTCGTTTCATTCTTTATTGATTCGGCTTTTTGACTTCGACACATGGACGAACGATATTTATCTTGATCTGTTTGCAGAACAAAATCTTTCAATGCCTTCAAAATGTGTATAGGAGCCTCGACCCTCAATCATTTCTATTCAAAATAGAATCTGTTATCAGATTAGATAATTTCAACATTTGAAACCGTTACATTGTCTTGAGTTGCTTCCAGTAAAGACATACATTTTTCAAAGATACAAAAGTCACACTGTATGTTGATGTTTTGCGTAATGTTTCTGTAATATCTGACAAAAAATCTGATACGACTCTTATTAGAAACTTTCAATCGGCTTGTGGTTAAGTGAAGTTAGAAAAAGGATCATGCCATCAGGACAGCAATCTGATGCATTGCTCAGGGAATCAATTTTCGGTTGCCAGCTTTTATACTTCTGCCAAAAATTTCATAAACTGGTGGTATCAGCAATCACGCCAAAGAAATATCACTTTCTTATCACGCCCTTAACATCAAAACTATTTCCATAATCTCAACAAGACGTCTCGTGCGAGTAAGTGCGTAGCACAAAATGTTCCAACATACCTCTCAAGTTTGTGAAAACAACAATCAAATTCTGTCAGAGAAACAATTGAGATAGCCCAAAAGCAATTTATATGTATTGGAGAAAAATACTTGTACTGTTTAAAATATATATTTGTTATTGACAATTTGAGAAAACTAAAGGATTTTCACAGTTCATTTAGGTCTACATTTCTCTTCTAAAAAAACTAGACTTGAATTTTTTTCGTAACGGCAACAATAATTTGCACACTAAACTTTGAAATGTAACTTTTTGAAGTTTTTAGAATTTTTTTCAATTTTCATATTTCATGAGCGTAATGAGAAATTTTTCAAAATCTCGCAGATGTGCCATAAGCCACACATCACGCAGTTTTGGTTCTGCACTAATTTAAAGCCGCAATTTATATCATAATTCATTTTTTCTTAATTTTAAGATTTCTGGCAGTTTTTGCGCTCTGCCTCTATTTCTGTTTAACATTTAAAGGAACTAGCTAATTCTATCGGTAATCGTAAAGTTGAGACAAAATCAGAATTGAATTTTTCGAAACATTTCGTCACTTTTGATGTCTTATGAGCATAAACAGCCTACTCTTTTTGAAGATCTCGCTGGTGTTTTAACAGCTAGATTTATTTAACACAATTTTGGTATTGAATATATATAAAACCGCACATTTTAATCAAAAAAGTAAAAGTAGCTTTTTAATATTTCGGAGTTTTTGCACTATACCTCTAGTTTCTAGTACCATGTAAATGATCGGGAAAAATTGTCCTTAAAGACTCTCATTTATTAGCGCTGGGGAACACTAGTTATCAGTGTATTCGACGTTGTGGCCCTCTCACTCGTTTAAGCAACATTTTTTTCAAAGAAAGTTTTTAAAAGTTTAAAAATTTTATGAGAACTGGAAAAGAATTTCATTTTTTTTTCAAATCTTTCTTTTCAAACGAGGAGTTTTTCAAATATAGGAAATATTTTTATTTTTTCAGTTTACAGAAACATCCAAAGACTGGAAAACATCAGTTCGGAGAGTAACTTCAAAATACTGAAGTAAAATATTTTTAAAAGATATATTAAAAAAATTTTCAACCTTGCAATGCATAAACCCTCTCACTCTCAAATTTATCTGTATTCCATTATATATTAGAGGAGAATATTCGAGTAATATACTCTGACAAAAAAGAATAAAAGCAAAAAAGCAAAGAAAAGATTGATTTGCTGTTCATTTCACGGAACCGATTTTCTTTACGTCCTCAAGGTTTTGAAAATACTAAAATGGTTAGTTCTGAAAAATGGGAATTGTTTGTAATAAAACTTAAATAAAATTAAATAAAACTTTAATAACTAAATTAAAACTTAAAATAAAAAAAAATTAGAAAAAAAAATACATTTTTCCGCTTTTGATTTTACATTTCCAAAGTTAAATTTTGCTATTTTGAGAGCTTAAAATTGACTGAAGTCTTCGATTTTCCAAAAATTTGTTCGATACAAAAAAAATTGTTCGTACAATAACTTTTCACCAGCAGAAAATGGGAGAAAAACATTTTGAAAAAAATAATTCTTTTTGAAATCTTTGGTCAAATATTTTAAATTGTTAACTTTTAGGCTCGAAACTGTAAGGAATTAATGCTGACAAATCCATTTTACCTGACTAAATTTACTACATTTTTTGTTTGTTTTATCTTAAATTTCAACGCCATCTGTCACCACACACCTCCACTCCGAGCGATGTTTTTTTCTTTCGAAATTATAAAGTTCTTTTTTTCAAATTTCTGATAATTTTTATAGAAATCAAAAATAGATCCCGAGGGCTACAAAAGGGTGTTTTTCATTTTCATCTACGATGCACAGACAAAACGTGAAAATTTGACTGACGAAAAAAGGCATCCTCGCATATTTATTCCCCCATTTTAAAATGCTGGAACGACTGGTCAGTCTATAAGCACTAGCCAAATGTACTGCAAAAAAATCTCGCATGAATTTTTTTTTTGGGGGGGGGGGGGTGGGAGCCTAAATGGGACTAAGAAGTTCTATAGTGGGCTTCAAATAACCAAATTAGAGGTTAACATATACCACTATTAAGATTTAAATTAAAAATGACACCAGTTTCGGTGCACTTTTCATTTGACTTTTAGTATTAAATTGCCGCCAATTTAGTTCAGCTGCTTGAAATTATGATTGAGAGAGAATTTTAGATCACGCGAAATGCAAAAAGTCAAAATTGTCAAGCGAAAATTTTGCATAAAAAAGACACACAGGTTTACAATAATTGCTATGAACTACGTTCAAGAGCAATTAATCACCTCGCCGTACCTTTTGACTCTTTATTGATGCATGCCTGTCTTCAAGCACTATCTGCAGTGTGCCTTCACAATTTTTTTTAGAAACGTAGAAGCTATCAAAAAAAACTTGTTTCGAAATGCAAACTTCCTGGTCATGCAGTTCAAAACGCTACTGGCGTCACGCACATGAAATCCTCCATGAATCTCATCTTCACTATCTTCTGATTCTATACCTCTTGGAACACCACCAGTCAAATGTTCTGTTCCAAATAATTCGCTTATATTTGCTCTTTCAGTAAAGCTTATTCTATTTCAGTAAAGCTCTGAGAAAACAGAAAAATCCATTAGTTATTATAAAATGAGGACAGCAAATAAAGGAATAATTGTATGAAGTCAATCGACATTCACTGGCTAGAGACTTCAATTTCTACTGCAATAGGAATCTTCAACTTCAGTAGTAGCAACAGCAAATTAAATAATTGCCTATATCATCAAAGACGGATAATAACAAGAGCTTCTTCCATTTTGGGAATTATTGGAAGAAAACACAAATTTCTCAAAAGAAAAGTGAAAAGAAAGAGCCAACCAGTTAATCATTTTATATTAACAACATTAACTTTAGTAGCTTCATTGTTGATACCAATTACTGGCTTGGCGCTTTTCTACAATCTAGAGTTTGATTTTCCAAGGTATAACCTTGGCCAACTAAAAAAGCAACACATGCATCGTAATCATCAAATGCTAACACTTCGGCCAAATATGTGATCTCAATCGTAGGTCTGTACACTTTGCAAACTATCTTCAAAGCCTTCTTTCGTTCTCTCTCAATCACCAAATCCATCATATAGCCGCTCATCAAGGGCGCATTTTTGTATAGTTTGAAAAATCCAACATAGTTCCCGTGTGACCAAGACTTGAACACATCCACTGCGTGTTTCACCACTTCGTAAGCTTTTCCCTCGTCAGTGAGTGTCCGCATGTAGTGAATGCAGTCGTTAGGGGCATTTGTGAAGATGTAATAGTGGAGACGGTATGCTGTGAACTCCCAACAAGCCCCAGCAAGTCCTAAAACAGAACCATATTTTCACTCCGTTGTTGCGCACGGCAAACTTGTACGCTCACAAAACCAATAGTTAATATATTCTTCTGCAAATATCAAACCGAAAAACAATTATGGGGCTCTAGGAAAAGAAACACCTTACTGAATCTTAGCATACGCTTCACAGCGACAGTGATATACCGCAGTTAGTTAACAAAATTTCCCGAATAAAATTAACAACAAACATCAAAACATAGCTGGCAGATTGCCAGAAAATAGCCGCAATAGCTTTGTAGATCTGCAGTCTAAAAAACAGTAAAAAAGACAGACCAAAAAAAACTCGTCTTTTCATTGAAGGCTTATATGTTATATTTTGATTGAAAATCTGTATAAGTTTTTGCTGCCTCTATTAATTGCTCTCAAATAACCTTCATCTAGAGTGACACATACCCATTTGACCTTATCTCTTTGAACTAAGGTAAATAAAAGTCAATTTCAAAGTGAGGAAGTCATTTTTGAGAGTGAGGTAAGTCAAATGTGACCAAAAACTTAATCACGCGAATGAACAAAAAACTCGCTCCACTAAAAAATGACGTCACGCACGCAATTCAGTTGAAATTGCATGAATGAATGAACAAAAAGCAGATTTAAAAGTGGTTGTGACGTCATATGGTCGTAACAAAAATCGCGACGACGAAAAAAAAACATAGCAGGACAAGTCCTGACGTACAATTCAAAGAATTTCCATTGACTAAACAAAACACTAGACCTAAAACAGACTATGAGTTAATTGGGAAAACCATTTAGAAAAAATCCGATCCAGTAAATAGAAAAAACAGTAAAAACCAAAGTGAAATTGCCGCATGTGAACAAAAAACCACTAGCGAGAAAGCGCATTTTTGTTCAAACACCGTTTTCTCACTCTGATTCAAAATTACAGCAAAAAAACATCACGCAGCAAAACCACTCGCTTTTTCGATCCACTTCCTGTTTCGGCGTGACCAAAATCACTACTCCAATTTGACTTCAAAAATCATGAAAATGTGTGAACAGATCTTAAAAAAAACATAGCCGGAAGAATTCCGGAAACGACTCGGAGAAAATTGCCCATAATTATGACTAAACAACTAGAACAACTATTGCGAAGCCTAAACCTTCACAAATGCCATAAAAATAAGGAAGAATAGAAACGGCATTCAAAAACAAATTGAACAAAAAAACCTAGACAAACTTAATAATGAGTTTTTTTAATAGTAAAGTTCCTTTGCAATTAGAGCAATGAAAATCTCGCAAAGCAATGGGTAAGTCATAATGGGCTTAAAAAAACTTGATTACAAACAATAACTGCAAAAAAAAAGAAAAATGGTTTGAAATTTCTCAAATTTTATGTCATTTTTACTTAGAAAAAAATATTTTATACCAACAAAACTTTAATCAATTGGTATCTGAAAGAAAATTCCTTAGGTAACAAGCTTCTATTCAAATCCCACTTAAAGCAGTAAAACAAAAAAAAAACAGGCAAAAAATTATTAAATATCGTCTAAAAATCATCAAAACTGATCCAAAACCTCGAAATTAGTATTAATCTCAAATTAACTACTGGAAACCTTCAATTCCTATCACAGCAAGCCTAAAACTAATACAATATCATAATCAAACCTCAGAACCATCAAACGTTTCAAAAATACTGCTTTTAAAAGCCGCACGTGAACAAAAAAATTTCGCTCGCTTAGAGAAAATTTTTTCACACATTCTCTTTTCGCACCACTCTCTTTTCGCTCCACTCTTCACTTTTGTTCAGCACAAAAATCACTCCAAATTTTTTCACGCTTTTCAATTTCCCGCTTCAAAAATCACTCCTAAAATTGATTTAAAAAATGACTTCTCCAATACTCCGAGTCGTAAAAAGACAGCGCCCCAATACAATTCAAATTCTTTGAATTGTAAAAAAAAACCAAGAGAAGGCCAATAATAGCCCAGCTATCGCTGTGCGGCTATTAAAAATAATATTAATCCGCGAAGGAGGCAGGCATACCTTCATTGTAGAGCGCCTTGAGCTGAGTCTGGCACTGGTTGAATTCCTGGTAGTCGCCCTGCTCTATGGCCACTCGGGCGTGTGTTTCGTACACTGTGACTGTGAAGTCATCCCTAATGCACTGCACTGTCAGGTCTTGCCTCACAGACCTCAGCTGGTCACATACGTACATGTAGTCCTATATAAAAAAGATTTCACTTTTTTTCACATCTATTCATTGCCACGCTTTACGATTTATTCATTCAAACATTCCAAAAACAGCTGAGTATCAAATAGTTTAAACGCAACTTTACAATTTGCTCAAAGAAAGGTATATTTTAAATACTATTGTTGCTAATAAATTTAAACTAAGCAAAGAAGCACCTTCAGAATAACTTCTTACCTTGCAGTGCTAAGAAACGGATACCCAAACAATACTGATAACAAACAACACAAACATAACCGTCAGATTGCCAGAAAATAGCCGCAATAGCTTCCTAGATCTGCAGTCTCAAAAAGATAGTAAAAGAAGCCGAGCAAAAGAAATTTTTATTAAACGCTGATATGTAATATTTTGATTGAGAATCTGTATAATTAAGGCTGCTTCTATTAGATGACCTCAAATAACCTTCAATTAGAGTGACACACACATTCACTTAACCTTATCTCTTTCAATTAAAGTGAAGAACAGTCAAATTCTTGGACAGAACACAAATTATTGAGTGAGGAAGTCATTTTCGAGAGTGAGGTAAGTCACGTGTGACCAAAAATTAATTACGCAAATGAAAAAAACATAGCAGGACAAGTCTTGACGTACAATTCAAATAATTTTGATTGACTAAACAGAAAAACTAGACCTAGAATGGACTATGAGTGAATTGATAAAACCATTTTAAAAAAAAATCAGATAAAATATAAGAAAAAAAACAGAAAATCAATATCAAAATGCCGCATGTGAACAAAAAACCACTAGCGAGAAATGAAAATTTAATTCAAACAAAAAACTAGGCCTAGAATGAGCTTTGAATGGTTTGGGAAAACCATCTAGAAAAAATCCGCTCCAAAAAAATCGAAAAAACAGTAAATTACCGCATGTGAACAAAAAACCACTACCGAGAAACCGAATTTTTGTTCAAACACCGTTTTCTCACTATACTTTAAAATTAGAGCGAAAAAAAATCACGCCGCAAAATCACTCGCTTTTTCGCTCCATTTCCTATTTCGGCGTGACCAAAATCACTACTCCAATTTGACTTCAAAAATCATGAAAATGTGTGAACAGATCTTTAAAAAAAGACAGCGCCCCAATACAATTCAAATTCTTTAAATTGTAAAAAAACTCGCTCTACTAAGAGTGGAATATGAGGTCACACACGCAATTCAGTTGAAATTGCACGAACGAATAAACAAAAAGCATATTTGAAGTGATAGTAACGTCATATGGTCGTAACAAAAATTTTAAAGACGAAATAAAACAAAAAACATAGCCGGAAAAAATCCGGAAGCGCCAGAACTTCATCAACAAAACCGTTACTAAAGCCGAATACATTATCTTTTGTCTTAAAAGTCATTCTTAACCTTACCAGATTCGGTGAAAATATTTGGTAAAAAATTTATACTTCATTACGACAGATTTCAGCAAAAATAAAATCTTTTTCTCTTTTTCACAAGTTCGACATCATTGAAACTAGTTAACATGAAAACAAATACAACATCAGTAAAAGATCATAAGAAAGACTCCAAAATCTAAATCTAAAGACATAATTATGACAGCGGACACTAATTTTGATATCTTGATACCATAAACTTTCATATCACTTAAAACATATCTGGTAACATTGAAAATTGGCCAAAATCCTTACTATCAAATAATTTTCATGGGCTGAAAAGATAGACCGGCATAAAAATTGTCACAAAGTAACTAAATAATTTTTGAAAATTAGTTCCGCAACTGCGACCCAAAAGCAGCATAAGGCAGGTATCACCACTAAAAACCAAACTGCCTTCCGAATAAAAGAAAACTAAAATTAAGGGGACTCAAGAAAACACTAAACATTTTCTCTGGCGCTCCACTTAATTTTTCTCTTGTTGGGAGATAGAAAATGAAATGAATTCAAATCATTGAATAACAGAAAAATCCTCAAAAGCAAAATTTTGTTTATTAAAAACCTAGCCCAAAAACCACAAAACTTAACATTTCAAAATTGAACAAACTCTAAGTGCTGCATTATTTACGGAATCAATTGCAAACCAACAAAAAATTATAAAAAATCTAACAAAAAATAATTAAAACTTCTTAACGAATAAAAAATCAGAGACAATAAAAATGTAGGTCTGAGGAGAATGCTAGAACGATACATGCTAGAGTATTCAAAATTCAAAAACATTGAGAAAACAAGAACAAACGAATAAAAAGATTGTTTCGAGGTAAACTTCCAAGCCAAAAAAAGCAAACAGGAAAACGAAGTAGAAAATATATAATTTTAATTAGTATTCAAGTCCCAGAAGATTAAATTCCTAAACTGTTGACTCAATCAAAAAATTGAATCAGTGCAAAGATTTGATGCAAAATACTTTGCAAACAAAAATGTGGAAATATTGTTAAAACTGGGCTTTTGAAACAAATTTTTCACTGAATTTCCATGAAACTCCAAAAAATAAACTAACTGTTCATAACACAAAAGTAAAATTTGTGCCTGTGCACAGAAAGACTTTCCAGAAATTAAAACCCCAAAAACACAAACGGAAAAGCTGAGAAAAATGTACAAAAGCCAAAATCGGATTAGTATAAGAAAAATTCTATGAAACATATATGACTAAGTTAAAGAGATGTGTCTAAGGTAAAAATTGTCAAAAGGACGTTGCCAAAGGACCTCCTTTCCATAATAAAAATCAGTGAAAATATCCAATTTAACAAAAAATAAAGAAATATGCCTAATTTGCACTTAAAACGCATTTTTAGGATCACAAAAACTTTGTAGCATCAATTTATATATTCATACAGCTTTGAAAAACTAGTTGAACAGAAAACCAAATTACAGGGAAAACTGAACCAAATGGACAAAACACGGCCAGAAATGGTTATCTAGATGCGCCATTCTATCAAAGCACTTTTCAAAAAAAAGTCATTTAATAAGGCAGCGCATGATCAAAATACTTCTCGCGGAGAAAAAATTAGTTCATACGACAATTTTACTAACTTTCGCATTTAGATCAAAAAACCGTTCGAGCAAATAGTACTTCTGGTTTAAAAACATGACCAGAAGAACTCCGGAAGCAACTCGAAGTCTAGGAACTTCACCAGCAAAACCCTTAGTACAGTCGAAACCATTATCTTTGTCTGGAAACAGTTATTCTTTACCTCGTCAGAATTGAAAATATTTCATAAAATATACCTTAAAAAGAAAAATTTGAGCATTGACATCATCGAGCTAGCTCACATACAAACAAATACTACATCAATTGGACATCATAAGAACCTATTCAAAACAAAGCCGGCGAATTGCCGAAAAATAACTGACCCAGTTCTTTTTCAGTGTCAAAAAAGTGCAGTTTCAGTTAAATTCTAAAACTATAACTAATTCAGCTTCGAAACCAAGCTATTAAGCTTAATTAATGTCAGCTAGCAATCACTCAAACGAACTTTGATAACCCAATGCTCTATGACTTAACGACCGGGCATTATCAGTTTATCCAGTTTCCGTTGACTGTATTCACTACATTGCGTAATTCAATCCATGAAATAACGTAAAAGACATTCAGCTGAAACGGTCAGTGAGTTAATTCAGAAGTAAAAATTGTGACTCATGTAAAACGAAAAACGTGATGAAAAGGTAAACCGAATTCAAAAAAGAGCGCCTAAATAATGGCTGCCAGCAGCTATTAAAAAAAATCTCAACAACTAATTTTGACAGACACTGTGTGATATTTTGATACCACAAACTTTCATATTACTAAAAGCATCTGGAAACGTTAAAAATTGGCCCAAATTCTTAGGATCGAAAATAATTCAGCGGGTCAAAAAAACTGACCGGGCTAAATATTGTCACGAGAACTAACTCTGCGGCCGAGTCGGAAAAGATATTCCAGGTATTAATAATGGAAACCAAATTGCCTTAAAAAAATAAGAGGAATCGAGAAAATCGAGTCACAGCAAAGAAAAATTAGGGCAAAAAAAGATATATTTCTCTCTTGCGAGATAGCAGACTAACTCCGGAAAAGTCTAAGTGCTGCATTATATGAAATCAATTCCAAATCAATAAAAACTTAAGCTGAAAAATCTAACAAAAAAGGACAAGTTTTTAACGAATAAAATACCGCTAATAAATTCTAGGTCTGAAAAGAATTCTAGAACAAGGAGAATGCTAGAGTAATGATAACACAAAAACATTCCAAAAAATAAAAAACGAAACTACTTCCAAAATTTTTGAAAGTAAAAAATCAAATAGGAAAATGAAGTAGAAAAACAGAAAACTTTACTTGGCGATCGTGGTTCAGAAAAATACATACCCAATCTCTTGTCTAAATAAAAGGTGAAGTAGTTCGGCGATTCGAAACACTGAAGTATTTTGCAAAAAAAATTGTCAAAATATTGTTAAAGTGCGTTAAGGAAACAAATTTTTCACAATATTGCAAAAACAACGCGAAAAACTAAACGAATTATTCATAGCACAACATTGAAATCCGTGCCGGAGCATTAAAAAATATTTTCTAGAAATTAAATCTAAAAAACTAAAAACACAAAAATTGGAAAAAAACTGCTAAAGTGGATTAGTATATGTACAATTTTATAAAACACAAAAAAATAAACCAATTTAAAGAGATATGCCAAATGCATGAATTGTCAAGAGGATGTTGCAAAGGTACTTATTTTTTTAGCAAAAGAAACCAATAAAAAATTCCAAAAATAGAGAAACAGGTGCCTATTTTGCACTTGAAACGCATTATTATGCTCTCAAAAACTTTGTGCTCTCAAAAACTTTGTGGGATCGAAAATAATTCAGCGGGTCAAAAAAACTGACCGGGCTAAATATTGTCACGAGAACTAACTCTGCGGCCGAGTCGGAAAAGATATTCCAGGTATTAATAATGGAAACCAAATTGCCTTAAAAAAATAAGAGGAATCGAGAAAATCGAGTCACAGCAAAGAAAAATTAGGGCAAAAAAGATATATTTCTCTCTTGCGAGATAGCAGACTAACTCCGGAAAAGTCTAAGTGCTGCATTATATGAAATCAATTCCAAATCAATAAAAACTTAAGCTGAAAAATCTAACAAAAAAGGACAAGTTTTTAACGAATAAAATACCGCTAATAAATTCTAGGTCTGAAAAGAATTCTAGAACAAGGAGAATGCTAGAGTAATGATAACACAAAAACATTCCAAAAAATAAAAAACGAAACTACTTCCAAAATTTTTGAAAGTAAAAAATCAAATAGGAAAATGAAGTAGAAAAACAGAAAACTTTACTTGGCGATCGTGGTTCAGAAAAATACATACCCAATCTCTTGTCTAAATAAAAGGTGAAGTAGTTCGGCGATTCGAAACACTGAAGTATTTTGCAAAAAAATTGTCAAAATATTGTTAAAGTGCGTTAAGGAAACAAATTTTTCACAATATTGCAAAAACAACGCGAAAAACTAAACGAATTATTCATAGCACAACATTGAAATCCGTGCCGGAGCATTAAAAAATATTTTCTAGAAATTAAATCTAAAAAACTAAAAACACAAAAATTGGAAAAAAACTGCTAAAGTGGATTAGTATATGTACAATTTTATAAAACACAAAAAAATAAACCAATTTAAAGAGATATGCCAAATGCATGAATTGTCAAGAGGATGTTGCAAAGGTACTTATTTTTTTAGCAAAAGAAACCAAATAAAAAATTCCAAAAATAGAGAAACAGGTGCCTATTTTGCACTTGAAACGCATTATTATGCTCTCAAAAACTTTGTGGTATCAATTTCAAAGAGCTACATATTAAGGCAGCTTTGGTCAAAACTATTTTTTACAAAAAACCAAATTACAAGGAAAGAAATTGAGCCAAAAGGATGAAAACGGGTTATCTATATGCACCATTCTCTCACAAACACTTTTCAAAGTCGAAAAGGCATTCACTGAAGGCCGCGCATGATCAAAAAACTTCTTTGGCTGAGAAAAAAATAGTTCATTCAAAAATTTACTTCCGCTTTTAGGTCGTTTGAACAAACGATACTTCCAGTTTTAGAAAATCTCAAGAAAATCAATACCCTGCTCCTCCGAAAACCAATACTCCTCTTCGTAAAAACCAAGAGAGGGCCAAAAATAGCCTCAGCTATCGCGTTGCGGCTATTAAAAGAATTTTCGGAGAATTTTTATCCTCCACTGACCGTGACTGAAAAATAAACAAGATGGATCGTGCGAGCCTGTGCTTGGCACAGCAACTAGCCTGACAGAGACACTGAATGGAAAAACATACCCGGCAGATTGCCGGAAAATAGCCGCCGTTGATTCAAATAAGCATGATTGGGATTGAAATAACAGAAGATATTGAAAAAAAAAGATTTTTGTACAAAAATATTTTTTAAGTCCGATTTATTTTTATGGCATTTCGTAGTTGAACATACTTCTGTTTCTTAGAGAGAGAGAGAGACTACAGGGGCTACTATCAACACCAATAAGCATTAGAGGTGGTAACTAAGACTTATAGGAACGACGTTCAAATAGCGGGCATCTAGAATTGGGCTTTATGGGTTTATCCCGTTTCTATTTCTGACTTCAATTTTTCATACCGACTCTGTTCATTTTGAATTGCTTTGCTTAGCAACTGATGTTCAAATTCACTTTTAGCAGAATGAGAGAAGAGAGAAACTAGCCTAGAGGAGTCAAAAAGATTTCACGCAAAATGTCGAAAAAGCGGCAAAATGGTAAAGCGAAAAAAAGTTTGACGAAGTAAAAAAAAATACGAGCGCAATAATAGCCGGCTGAGAAGATGAGGGCGGCTATTAAAAATGAAAAGACCTTGTGAAAAGACACACCAAGACAAGTAATGTAAATTATATTCATTCCTCAGTTTGCCTCACCGATCACCAAAAATGGATTTTAATTTAAATTGCATTTATAAAGTAGGTCGCATTTGTCCCGTTAGTTGGGACTTTTTCAATCAATACTTGATATGCAATTTAGAGCAGCAATTGGAACTCACAGACTAGTTACCACCTTCGCGCAAATTGAATTCGCACAAACTATGGCAGAAACAAATCTTGAAAACACGCCAGAAAGCTCAAAAATTCAGAACATAACCGACAACCGTCGGCCGAATTGCTCTCAAACCACTGGCGAGTGGTTGGCTTCGACAGTCGCTACATACGGTTTAGGGAGGCTAGCATCACTAGCTTTAACTTAATTGCCGAGAGGATGAAGGGGGGTCAAATTATAATATCCTCCCTTCTCATCATGAAAATGTCTCTAAAACAATTTATTTCAATTGCACACTTAGAGTATAGTAAGAAGAGAGGCTCTAAGAGCCCATAATTTCCTCCGGGCGCAACCTGTACATCCCATTTTTGAGGACGAAAGTTAAAAGGTTCAGACGAGAAATCACAAAAACATAGCCTGAAGAATACCGGAAACGACCCGAAGAGTAGTGCAATAAAATCACTAACCTAAATTAAACATACCCGGCAGATTGCCGGAAAATAGCCGCCGTTGATTCAAATAAGCATGATTGGGATTGAAATAACAGAAGATATTGAAAAAAAAAGATTTTTGTACAAAAACATTTTTTTAAGTCCGATTTATTTTGATGGCATTTCGTAGTTGAACATACTTCTGTTTCTTAGAGAGAGGCTACAGGGGCTCCTATCAATAACAATAAGCATTAGAGATGGTAAATAAGACTTATAGGAACGACGTTCAAATAGCGGGCATCTAAAATTGGGCTTTATGGGTTTATCCCGTTTCTATTTCTGACATCCATTTTTGTACTAACTCTGTTCATTTTGAATTGCTTTGCTGAGCAACTGATGTTCAAAATCACTTTTAGCAGAATGAGAGAAGAGAGAAACTAGCCTAGAGAAGTCAAAAAGATTTCACGCAAAATGTTGAAAAGGCGGCAAAATGAGGTTAAGCGAAACATTTTTTTATTCGACGAAGTAAAAAAAACATAGCAGGACAAGTCCTGACGTACAATTCAAAACATTTTCATTGACTAAACAGAAAACTAGACCTAGAAAGGACTATGAATGGATTGGGAAAACCATTTAGAAAAAAATCCGATCCAAAAATTCGAAAAAACAGAAAAAATCAAAGAGAAATTGCCGCATGTGAACAAAAAACCACTACCGATAAAGCGAATTTTTGTTCAAACACCGTATTCTCACTCTACTTTAAAATTAGAGCGAAAAAATTTCACGCCGCAAAACCACTCGCTTTTTCGCTCCACTTCCTGTTTCGGCGTGACCAAAATCACTACTCCAATTTGACTTCAAAAATCATGAAAATGTGTGAACAGATCTTAAAAAAAAAAAAAGACAGCGCCCCAATACAATTCAAATTCTTTGAATTGTAAAAAAAAATAGGAGCGCTATAATAGCCGGCTGAGAAGATGAGGGCGGCTATTAATAACCTAAGGTAAGTGGGAAAGGGGTGGGGGTAAGTGGGGGATGGGTGGAGGATTTAGGTAGGTGGAAGAAACGCCTCGAGTTCAGTGATAGAAAAAAGAAGTCAACAATCAAAAACTGTTGTTGACTGAGGTAAATGTTCGAAACAAAAGAAGTCAAAATTTAAAAGGAAACCTGTAGAATCTCAACACTCCTCTGCGAGTCGTAAAAAGACCACAGGATTAATATAATTGTTACAAAATTCGTTTGAGAGCAACTCAAACTGTATTCAAGAAATAAAAAATGAAAACCAAACAAAAGTTCGACGATATGAAATGCGAGAAATTTCTTAGTTGCTGTGGATTTCATCTCAATGTGAAAATCTATTTCCTTTCTTAAAATCAGAAAATCAACGCAAATCAAATTGCAATGCAAGCTTTACAATAATCCAATACCCCGTGTATCCTTTCGCATATTTTTGCATAGCCTTTTTTATTTTCAGCTGAGCAAGTTTTTTCAGCAAAAAATGAGTACTCTTAAACGAAGCGGGCATCAATTATTTGAGCCATATTAGTTTTCTTACTTGCGCTTATTTCTCAATAATTCAAGGATAACCAATAACCCCTCCCCCCGTACGAATTGCTCTCAAACTAGGGGGCAAACCAAAATTGCCCATGAAATTCTTCTTCCATGACAGATCAGTTGAACCCTTCACTTAGAGCCCTACTAAGGCTCAGGAGCCTAATACCAAAGGAAAAACAATTTTCCACTCTACAATTAAGACCTCATAGCAGTCCAAAAAATCTATCATCTCTCACCAGTTTATTTAGCTTGAAAATAGATCACTACCTTGCAGGTAGTGATCACAAATGTGACTTTCTTCTTTCTATTATGACTACTTTTAATTACTACTTTTAATTTAAAAAGTTCAAAACGATTTTTGAAGAAAAACACTAGCTCACACATAGTTCTCTTCTTGCCTCGTCTTTCAAATAAAGTAAACGAAGATCATTTTGAGAGTGAGCTTTTACACCGAGAAAAACTTTCGACAAGAAAATGAAGGAAAAACAGCTTCAGCTAAATTAAAGACGTCTACAATTCCTTCATCTGAATCATTCAGGCTCTTCCCAATTGAGAACAGAAATAGTGCGATAAACTGGTCACACTGAACTGAACTGAAGCGTACGCAACATTTGCGTCAGATGTCACGATACTATTATTCGTTAATGAAGGCAAGGCAAGGCCAGTTAAACCTATCAGAAATACATATACAAAACATCAACTCGATACTTTCCGCAAAAAATATGTCCTTAAAACGTATGAGTTGCTTTTCTACATATCTACGTTGGAAAATAATTCCTGGGCGGGTTTTTTTTCTAATTCAGTAGCAACAACAGCATTATATTACCTTATTTTTCTTCCAATGATCTTTAATGTACTCTAAAGACTTCCGAAGCACATGTGGAGGTCTGACTGAGCTGGGATCAGGCGCCTCGGTTAATCTCAGGTAGTTTTTCGTGATACTTTGGCTAGTTCCAACAATTGCTGCGCCTGACGCAAGTTCGAAATCAGCACCTGCATCGAAATCCGCCATTTTCATTGGCGTTGCTGAATTAGTAGCAGATCCACCAAATGATGACCCAGGTCCCGTTACGGGCACCGGGCCAACGGTAGCGCTGGAATTATTGGATGGTTCGCCACCGAGTTGGAATCGTGCAGCTCTTGCTTTGAGTCGGGGATCATTCTCGTCCAATTCCATGTTCTGAGCTATCGAGGCGTCTGGTTTAAAATTTCTGGGACCACCACCCCGACCACGACCGCGATTCCCAGATCCAAATTGTTTTGGCAAATCATTTTCAGCGTCTTTATCATCGTCGGCAAAACGAGAATCCTGCTGTCGGTTCTGTCCTCGTCCACGACCTCTGCCTCTTCCTCGCCCTCTCTGTCCAAATTGCACATCATTTGGTACTTCTCCATTGTAAGAATCCTTATTATTGTTGTTGTTGTTGAAGCTTCCACCACGACCTCGCCCACCTCTGGCGCTGAGCCGCGATCTGACGTCACTTTCTGTGTTGGGTGTTGTAGGTTCCTCCTGCATTGCATCTGGATCGTCTCTATCTGTGTACTTGCCTCCCTTGCGCTTGTTGCCTCCAGCACCACGACCTTCAAAATCATTTCGATTTCTTTTATCATAGTCTTCACGAGAAGTGGAAGATGGATCATAACGTCTTTTACTTCTATTTCCAGCTTTCATTACTTCCTCGTCTGAGCTTTGACGAGAGCCCTCCTCAGATTCACTGCCACTTCTGTTGTGGCGTTTGCTCCCACTATTGTACCTCCTAGAGTCCCCACTGCCACGATCACGTGACTTTCTACGTGGGCGATCTCGATCCCGGTCGCGATCATGCCGTCTATGCGAGGACCTGCCGTCACTGTGAGGAGAACGACGAGATTTCTCACCCCGTCTCTTAGATCTATCATCTCTCCTGTCATCTGGAGTTCTGCTTCGACTTCTGGAAGAGCTCCTACCTCTTACTGGTGAGGAGAGACGGACGCAGTCCATTAGTGCGTGCTTCTCCCAGTTAATAGTGTGGACACTGCCATCATCAAAAACTTTAGGTATGAACACTTTCAACTGTTTCTCAGTTTCATCTTTAGCTCTTTCAGAAACACACGCTTTAAAAGAGCGCTGCACATAAGCTTGTAAGCCTGCAGGCCACTCAGATGGCGGTGGCGTTTTCTTTGCTGAGTTCGCACCTCCTTTAGACTTTGAGGGCGATGACTGAGAAGCTTTGGCATTGTATGGCTGACTATTTCCTGGCCCAGACACACTTTTGTTTGGACCAGAATCATGCGGTGCCATCTTATTCTGATTGTAGTTATTATTTTGGGCGTTATAATTGTTTTGATTAAAACCTTGCTGGTTTTGAGGATACCGCAGTGGTCGGTATTGCGACCCATACTGCTGTTGTGGTCTGAAGTTTGAGTTGCTGTTGTTGTACCCACCACCACCACCACCACCACCACCACCAGTCTGACCTGTTGGGGATATCTGAGGTCCTCTAGGTGGTTGCATTAGAGGGTTTCCACCCTCACTGTTGGGAGGCGGATAGTTACCTGCTTGCTGATAGGCAGTACCTGGTTGTTGATGTTGATTGCCATACGAAGTACTGTGGGAAGGATATCGAGGTCCAGAGAAGTTTTGGTGTTGCCCATACGGTCTGTAACCACCCTGTGCATCATAGGGTCCCCTAAACAAAAGATGATTTTCACAATCATTATACTGATCAATATGATGCAAAAAAACGATCGAATTAGTAATCAAAAATGTCGACATCTAGTTGCATTCAACTTCGATAAATGGCAAGTCCCAAAAATTTTTTGATTCAGTTGTTCCAACTACGGCATATATTAGATCTGTGATTCCATTTGAGGACTATACCCTGGAGCTAACCTTGGAGCTGGACTATACCCAGCATAAGGCTGAGCCCCACCCGCCATTGCAGCATAAGAGGGAGTCTGTTGCTCAGAGGGGTGACCTTGGTATCCCATGTACCCAGTAGAACCTGCAGTACCCGAATGAGATGCTCCTGATTGGGCAGGTGCATGTTGGGAGTATCCAGGCGCCCCTCCCTGGCCCCAGTAAGACTGCTGTTGCGGAGGTGCCGGGTGCTGCTGGTAGGGACCATGGGACCCGTAGAACATACCACCAGGAAACGCTGCGGCGTTAGGATCGTAATATTGATTGGGAGCTTGGGGTGCTCCTGTTGAAGGGGGAGGGGGTGGTTGTATTACTGCACCTTGCGATTCGACTCCAGGAGGCGGGGGAGCAACAGCCGTCCCGTTATCAACAGGTGGCGGTGGTGGGGTGGCCATCGCCGCGTAGGCTGCCAAAGCAGGGGATATTTTAGCAGCCACTGAGATTGAATCTTCACCCGGAGGTGCTAGATCAGATTGATCCATTACTACAGAAAAAGACTGTTCAGCTAAAACTGTTCAACAACTTGGTGATGAATTCGATTTAATTCAGATCCAACAAACCAATACGATCTTCGATGCTGCAAATCCTCGCAAGCTCAGACGATAAATGAAGATCTGAAAATATTCTACAAAGTTACATTACGTTTGAAAAATCTGGATTTCCGGAAATGAAAATCCCATGTATCTTTTTAACTCCATTGATACAAACCGTGAAGGCGCATTTAATTTTGATGACCCGGATTTACAACAGCACCACAATGGTACCAAAAAAACTAATCAGAAAATTGAAAATTTATGAAGTACTCCCGTTGAAAAACATTAACAAGCCAACCGCACCAAACGAATTTCTTCGTACAAAAACTGAAAAATACAAACTTTCATGAAAATGGGGGAACGAGTATGTAAGGCCGGCTTAATCAGTTGAAGAATTCAATTTAACAAAAAGTGCGCGTTTTCTCACATGGTTATTATACACTATACCTGCACAACTAAAAAAAGATGTACGTGCGCAAATAAGTTAGCAAATTTCGTTTTTAATCATACATTTAAAACTCCTTTTTCCGATATTTTTCCAAAAAACTTCAAACTAGCTCTACACAGTTTCACTGCCATTAATTCTGTATAAAGAAACAGAAATATTGAAAATCAGTTTTCAAAAAAACAGGGACTGTCAAATGTCAGAAGTAAACTAGACAATTGCAAGAAAAATAGAATAAAATTTCTGTATTTGTTACAAATTCTCAGAAAAAAATTGCAACTTTATTTCCTTTTCTGCGAAATCTGAAATCCTTTCAATTCTACACCCATGCGCGTGGCCACTTAATATTGTTTCAGCTAGTCACACTTTTTCGTTTTTTAATTCCATCACAAAACGCATAATTCATGGTTCATAGCAGCCTTGAGATGAAACCAGTATGTGCTTATTATCTTGACCAGCAGTAAATTCTCGATCCAGAGTTTCGATCGCTAATTATTACTCTCGTTTTTGTTCCGACCCACTTGTGGGGGGAGGAACTATATACTCAAATGGGCATTTTTTGTTTAGTCAATTTTGATCGATCGATATATTCATCGTAGAGTTGAGACTGGTATCATTAGAAATCCCGTCCAGCATAGAATGTGGAAATAAAAAGATTTTTTGATTTTCGTTCTTCACAGGGATTTATCGAGGTTTAAAGTTTTGTGAATAGTAGACGAAACTCCGTTGTTATTATTCACATTTTCCGTAATTTTGCCCAAATTTTTGCCAATTTTGCTAAAATTTATTGAAAAAGCTATTGGTTTTACTTTTAAGGGTAGGGGAGGATTGCCGCTTGGTTTTATCCGAGTCTTTTGATTGACATTTTTACTTTTCTTTTCTAATTCTGCAGATTTTTTTTGGAAAAAATTAACTCAATATTTATACAAAATGCATTATTTTTGGTCTATTGAAATCTTTCTTTTTCTAATTGATCCATTTTGCAAACATATGGAATAGTTATGTGTTTTTGTTGGACGCTATGTCTTCCTTTGTCATTCTTTTTGCAGCCTCATGACTTCTTCTTAATAACCAAAGATTCAATTTGTTACCTTATGAGCTACAGATGAACCTATACAAAGCTTTCAATTGTCATCTAATGCCTGATATGACTTCGAATGTATTTTTTTAGGAAATTGTCAGTAAAAATTTGATGTTGGCCATTTTTATCTTATTTCTGTCTACATGTAGCTTACTCTCAATATAAACAGGGCTAAATTTATTTTGGCTTAGTTTCAGGGCTAAGTGGCTTAGTTTATAATCTTTGTAGTGATTTTATTTAACTAATGTTTTCTTGGCTTTCTTAATACGAAATTTTAGTGATTTACGCATTTTTGCTTATATTTCAGGTTGTTATTTGCTCTGTTTTCGAAAAATCACAATGACTAATCATTCATTGGCATTGCATGAATGCGCAAATGACAATTTAAGATCTCAGTGAATAGGCTATAGTTTAAACGTCTGCGAAACCGTTCTCTCCAAAAGTTTAGATTTTTTGTTTTTGACTCTAGTTGTTGGTAATTTTGTTGTCGTACGGCGATTATCCTTACATGCTTCTACGGATGTTTAAATAATTCTATTTGTTTCAATTTGCCGCTAACGGTTTTAATGACTTTCATTTAATTTTTCAAAGAACATATTTTGGTATTTCCGAATTTCTCTTCTCATTGTCGTCAACAAGTAACTTAGTCTCATTAGTGATAGACCTTATCAATTTTCAGTTGCTCCAAACAATATTTTTACTGTCCGCTATGCTTCAAATTATGTTTTTAGAGCTTAGAAATGTGTTTTTCAAGGGAACATTTTGCGTTTTCAATACTTGTCAACATTTGTGGTTTTTTTGTCTTTTTCACAAAGAATAATTACAAAAAATATATTTAATATTGGAGAACCAAGCCAAAAAAATTAAACCCGTATTTGTTAAATTGAAGTTTCTAATGGTTTTCAGTGTCTTATATTTTTAATGGCTTCAACACTGTGGTTTCAAAAAATTGTTGAAATTTTGAGTTCTGTGCGTATTTGTTGCTTTTCTTGTCGTCTTATGAGTCGGTCTCACAAAAAAAGGCATAAATGGCTTCCTCAGGAGTTGAAAATTGTCTCTTTTGTTCCAAGTTGAAATCTCAGGGTTTCTTTGAATTTTTTAAACCATTTTTTATGAAAATCATCGGACTTTCAAGCTTTGTCACTTTTGTACTATTTCCAACAATTTTCTTTAGCTTGGTGAACACGTTCCTCTTTCTAGTGAACATGTTCCAATCTTTACAATTTTTTTATATTCAACTAAAGGTTTCTTGGCTTCGGCACTACGCATTTTCATAAAAGTGTGATTTCCGGAAATTTTCCCATTGCTATTTTTTAGTTTCCTTGCCACATTATGACCTTAATATAATGACAAAATTGGTGTTGAAAACAATGCAAATGAAGGCACTTAATGTTCTTCAAGAATAGCTTGTCGTTTTAACGGTTGCACCGATGCGTGCTTGTTACAGTTAATTGTTTTTCGTTTTTGCCATTCTTTTTGTAGTCGTCTGACATATTACGGATACTTACAGGTCTCGAATGTATCCTATGAGGAATAAACAAGCTTCTTAACGAGACTAGTTGATATGTACTGGTTTCATTCAATTTGTAACTGGTTGTTTTCAAAATTTGAAACGCATTTTTGAACTTGGCCCCTTTTGCTAGTCTTTGTCGACCTGTTACCGAGTCTCTTATCATATCTAATGAAGTACACGCTAATTTGTATAGTTCACGATTTATCTGATTACATTTTCATTTTAGAGATTTTTTTTAAATATGGACATCGAGTTTCATCGTAACAGATAATTGCAATTACTGCAATTTTTGTTGTCTTGTCCCGTACTCTCATTAATTGTCCAGTAGTCTCATCGGCCATCTAAACCAGCGTTTTTTGCCACTGACATGTTTGTTGAACGATGTTTGAATTTTTGAAAGTTTTCTATCTCTTTCTAATCGGGTAGAAAAATAAAACAGAGCGTGGAAGAGCGAGGTCGGAACATTATTTGCGCACGCACATTACCGAGCTTCCTTGTTGGACTATTGATTAATTTTTAACGTTCAAATACGGTCTTCTTCAGAGCACCGTCTCCAAAAGCAAAATAACCGACGATTCTTGCATCATATCATAATTTATCGATTTGGATATGGTTTTCAAGAATAACAATAACAAAATTAATAAGAAAATTAATAAAAACTAATAAGAACAATAATAATTATAATAAGAATAATAATAATAATAATAATAATAATAATAATAATAATAATATAAATAATAATAATAATAATAATAATCATAATAATAATAATAATAAGAAAAACAATATTTTATTATTACTACTATTAAAAAATAACAACAACAACAATACCAACAATAATAATAAAAAATACTAATAATAATAATAATAATAATAATAATAATAATAATAATAATAATAATAATATTAATAATAATAATAATAATAGTAATAAAAATACTAATAACAATAATATAATGACAATGACAATAATAATAATAATAAAAATAGTAATAATAATACGAATAATGAAAAAATAATAAAAAAGTCATGTTCCCATCTCGTTCTGGTTGGCACTGAGGACATTCTCCTGCAGTGTGTTCATTGCTGACACGCTACAAAGTTTCAAATGGCAAGTTCCAAATGGCGTAGGCGATCTTTGTTACTGCTAAAATGTCTTGGTTCGTTCCCGTCATAAAAATCTTAGATTCTTTACAAACGTCCTCGGTTTTGTCCAATGTATTCTCATCGTCCAAGGCCTCTTTGGTAATGTTACTGTTCACTCTTTTGCAGTTTTCAAAGTTATATTGTTAAGGTCTGCACTGTCCATTGAGCGTGCTTTCTATCCCGTATTTGCTTTGATTAGGCTGGCTTGAATTACCGAAATTTTTAAAATTTTTGTTTTGTGGTTGAGATATTTTCATTGGTAAGTTATTGCAGTCATAACAAGCTCTAAAAATGGTTGAGTGTTGGATGGCTTGATGCAGTTAGTGGGTGCTTTGAGGTTGTACGCGATGGCTTAGGGTACAATTGGTCGATTCGAATTCTTCTTTTGATTATTACTAACAATTCGTTCACTGCAATGTGGTCATTTTCCTTCAGAAGTCCTTTCCTGAATTTTAAGTGAATTTCTTGGAGAAAACGCTCCCAAGTTCAGCGTTGTCTTTTGTCTGAGCTATTCATAATTGCTCCCGCTTGTCTACTATAGCAAGATTTGCAAGGCCTTGTGGGTCTGAGAAAATAATCCGGCTTTTTCATCAAGTCAAAATTTCGGGACTGCATGCCGAACTCGAAATTTCCTCTCAAATAATCTCCGCATAACGATTGCGTAGCTCTTCCAGTGGGTTACAGACGTAGTCTCCGGAAACCGTAGATAAAAGTTGAGTGCAACTCCAAGATGTAAGTGGATGGATCGTGCTCGTTGGTGACAAGCTTTGGATATTCCTGATTAAGCAATTCATGCAGGAAGCGGGCCTTCGAATTGGTCCCAGTCTTGATATTGTAATTCAGAAACGCCGCAGGGAAACACAGGAACGGCTTAGGGTTACCGTCGAGTTTTGAATTTTTTTCGTCAAGAGTCAAACTGCCTCACGTAATGAGGAAATGTTTGGTCTGGACTGTCCTCAGAAATCAATGGTTGGTTTCATTGGATACTTGAAGAAACTTACTGTTGTTTGGTTAAGTTTCTGGGGGATGGTGTTGTGGAAGCCAGTTGAATTTCACGTAAAGCTTACAAAGTTGTACAGTGGTTTTTTTCCGGAATGAATGAATCTAGTTTCAACTCTTGCAATGTAACTGTTGATAATTATTAGCATTTTGAAATGAGTTTATGTCGGAAAGAACTCCACCATTTTATATGGGCTTTGCAAGCTGTTTGAGGGTAGTGAGGGTAGTATCAGGAGTTGAAAATTGTC
The DNA here is from genome assembly GCF_964194025.1 of Convolutriloba macropyga. Classification (NCBI taxonomy): domain Eukaryota; kingdom Metazoa; phylum Xenacoelomorpha; order Acoela; family Convolutidae; genus Convolutriloba; species Convolutriloba macropyga. The sequence goes on along the minus strand of NC_134470.1, from coordinate 39,448,362 downwards.
TGTTTTGTTCCAAGTTGAAATCTCAGGGTTTCTTTGAATTTTTTAAACCATTTTTTATGAAAATCATCGGACTTTCAAGCTTTGTCACTTTTGTACTATTTCCAACAATTTTCTTTAGCTTGGTGAACACGTTCCTCTTTCTAGTGAACATGTTCCAATCTTTACAATTTTTTTATATTCAACTAAAGGTTTCTTGGCTTCGGCACTACGCATTTTCATAAAAGTGTGATTTCCGGAAATTTTCCCATTGCTATTTTTTAGTTTCCTTGCCACATTATGACCTTAATATAATGACAAAATTGGTGTTGAAAACAATGCAAATGAAGGCACTTAATGTTCTTCAAGAATAGCTTGTCGTTTTAACGGTTGCACCGATGCGTGCTTGTTACAGTTAATTGTTTTTCGTTTTTGCCATTCTTTTTGTAGTCGTCTGACATATTACGGATACTTACAGGTCTCGAATGTATCCTATGAGGAATAAACAAGCTTCTTAACGAGACTAGTTGATATGTACTGGTTTCATTCAATTTGTAACTGGTTGTTTTCAAAATTTGAAACGCATTTTTGAACTTGGCCCCTTTTGCTAGTCTTTGTCGACCTGTTACCGAGTCTCTTATCATATCTAATGAAGTACACGCTAATTTGTATAGTTCACGATTTATCTGATTACATTTTCATTTTAGAGATTTTTTTTAAATATGGACATCGAGTTTCATCGTAACAGATAATTGCAATTACTGCAATTTTTGTTGTCTTGTCCCGTACTCTCATTAATTGTCCAGTAGTCTCATCGGCCATCTAAACCAGCGTTTTTTGCCACTGACATGTTTGTTGAACGATGTTTGAATTTTTGAAAGTTTTCTATCTCTTTCTAATCGGGTAGAAAAATAAAACAGAGCGTGGAAGAGCGAGGTCGGAACATTATTTGCGCACGCACATTACCGAGCTTCCTTGTTGGACTATTGATTAATTTTTAACGTTCAAATACGGTCTTCTTCAGAGCACCGTCTCCAAAAGCAAAATAACCGACGATTCTTGCATCATATCATAATTTATCGATTTGGATATGGTTTTCAAGAATAACAATAACAAAATTAATAAGAAAATTAATAAAAACTAATAAGAACAATAATAATTATAATAAGAATAATAATAATAATAATAATAATAATAATAATAATATTAATAATAATAATAATAATAATAATAATCATAATAATAATAATAATAAGAAAAACAATATTTTATTATTACTACTATTAAAAAATAACAACAACAACAATACCAACAATAATAATAAAAAATACTAATAATAATAATAATAATAATAATAATAATAATAATAATAATAATAATAATAATAATAATAATATTAATAATAATAATAATAATAATAATAGTAATAAAAATACTAATAACAATAATATAATGACAATGACAATAATAATAATAATAAAAATAGTAATAATAATACGAATAATGAAAAAAAAAATAATAAAAAAGTCATGTTCCCATCTCGTTCTGGTTGGCACTGAGGACATTCTCCTGCAGTGTGTTCATTGCTGACACGCTACAAAGTTTCAAATGGCAAGTTCCAAATGGCGTAGGCGATCTTTGTTACTGCTAAAATGTCTTGGTTCGTTCCCGTCATAAAAATCTTAGATTCTTTACAAACGTCCTCGGTTTTGTCCAATGTATTCTCATCGTCCAAGGCCTCTTTGGTAATGTTACTGTTCACTCTTTTGCAGTTTTCAAAGTTATATTGTTAAGGTCTGCACTGTCCATTGAGCGTGCTTTCTATCCCGTATTTGCTTTGATTAGGCTGGCTTGAATTACCGAAATTTTTAAAATTTTTGTTTTGTGGTTGAGATATTTTCATTGGTAAGTTATTGCAGTCATAACAAGCTCTAAAAATGGTTGAGTGTTGGATGGCTTGATGCAGTTAGTGGGTGCTTTGAGGTTGTACGCGATGGCTTAGGGTACAATTGGTCGAGTCGAATTCTTCTTTTGATTATTACTAACAATTCGTTCACTGCAATGTGGTCATTTTCCTTCAGAAGTCCTTTCCTGAATTTTAAGTGAATTTCTTGGAGAAAACGCTCCCAAGTTCAGCGTTGTCTTTTGTCTGAGCTATTCATAATTGCTCCCGCTTGTCTACTATAGCAAGATTTGCAAGGCCTTGTGGGTCTGAGAAAATAATCCGGCTTTTTCATCAAGTCAAAATTTCGGGACTGCATGCCGAACTCGAAATTTCCTCTCAAATAATCTCCGCATAACGATTGCGTAGCTCTTCCAGTGGGTTACAGACGTAGTCTCCGGAAACCGTAGATAAAAGTTGAGTGCAACTCCAAGATGTAAGTGGATGGATCGTGCTCGTTGGTGACAAGCTTTGGATATTCCTGATTAAGCAATTCATGCAGGAAGCGGGCCTTCGAATTGGTCCCAGTCTTGATATTGTAATTCAGAAACGCCGCAGGGAAACACAGGAACGGCTTAGGGTTACCGTCGAGTTTTGAATTTTTTTCGTCAAGAGTCAAACTGCCTCACGTAATGAGGAAATGTTTGGTCTGGACTGTCCTCAGAAATCAATGGTTGGTTTCATTGGATACTTGAAGAAACTTACTGTTGTTTGGTTAAGTTTCTGGGGGATGGTGTTGTGGAAGCCAGTTGAATTTCACGTAAAGCTTACAAAGTTGTACAGTGGTTTTTTTCCGGAATGAATGAATCTAGTTTCAACTCTTGCAATGTAACTGTTGATAATTATTAGCATTTTGAAATGAGTTTATGTCGGAAAGAACTCCACCATTTTATATGGGCTTTGCAAGCTGTTTGAGGGTAGTATTTTTTGCAGAAATAACGTTATCGCATCTCTATCGCCATTTGGCATCTCCAGTATTATTAGGAGAGTTGTGTGGCTAGTGGCTTCCCGTCTTGAGTGATATTGTTTTTATAAAATGTTATTCAATATTTTGTCTTTCAGGTGCGGGGTACCACGCCAAAACGTTCTGATTTATGCTAAGTTAAATTCTAATTTAATAGGGCGCTGTATTTAAGCGACTAAACGGTAGTGCGGTAGAGGTAGTGACTGAAATTACACAACTTCACTCCGTGAAATATTTTGCCATTTTTATTCTTATCAACCAGACAAAAGCTAAAGCGTGATACTAGCTTAACGTCAGCAATCGGTTGGAAAAATTGAAGTTGGAGACCAAAATCAAAGATGTTCCGTTTCTATTCATTTGCATTAGGTCATTGTAAGTGGAGGACAGTTGCTAAGACGAATTATGATTAACAATTTTTCAACCATTGAGCCCGGCGCTTATAGAATCTCCCAGTAATATGGAGATAAAGAAAAGCCAGGCTAGTATAGGCCAACTCTTTCAGCTGTGCGAACTCATTCAATTCATAGCCAAGTGCAGTGGTAAACTAACATCAAAGTCGCCAGAGCGTAACGAATCTTTATATTCAAAGATACATGCTTATTTTCAACAATCAGCAAATATCAATTAAAGTATTTCATTTACTCGTCAGGTGTATGTCAACTCTGCATCAATCTACAAAACACTCTAAAAAGGAGTCATACCCCGAGCAAAAATAGACTTTATTGCTCTCGTGAAATGAAGATGTCCCGTATGCTTCTGTGCCACGTTTTAAGCTCATGCTTCGATCTAACAAACAAATAAATTGCGATTAGAATTAGGAAAACAAATCGTGTTCCAACTAGCACAAATAACTAGTTTCATTTCTATGAGGTGGCAAAATTTCTCTTGGTTTTCAATCATGCTTTTCCTAAACGCATTCCAATATTCGTTCCCAGCTAGGTAAAGATTTTAGAGGAAGTGAAGAGGCTTCAGTAAACTTTTTGTTTTTTGGATGCGCCTTTTCAGAGCCTAGCAAAAAGAGTGCTTCAAGAAAACAAATTACAATTCATGGACTCGAAACCTTTGTCAGAAGTAGAGACTTCTTAGAGAGTTTTCGTAGAGTTTTCTTATTTAAAGGTTTTGACATCACATTAAATTGAGCATGATATTTCTGAGTTATTCTTATCAGGAACCTCTAACAATATTTTTGATTCAGAGCTAAACAAACTAAAAAACAAACAAACGTACAAATCAAACTCCCATAGCACCACGAAAGATAGCTCCGGCCAACAAGTGCGTAAAACTCGAAAAGGAAAACAAAAATGTAAATGAATTACTTTTAAAGGACTTGATCTTTCGTTTCGCAGATTTACAAAAGTGCTTGAATAGCGATTCGAACGATCTTCATTTAGTGAGCTATCCTAACTTGACTTGAATTAATTGCAGCTGTTACTCCGTTTTTGATGTCGCAGCTATTAATAATAGCAGGTCATCATGCAGTCTTGAGACACTTATATTTCATAGCTCTATGAGAAGCTTGGTTTTCCACTTCTTTGAAAATTCTATATCAGCATATAGTTATCCAGATGTTTTAGTATTTTTTACATGAAATATTAAAAAAACATAATCTAGGAGCTTCTTTTTATAGCGTTTGTTGAATAAGATTTCGATTTTGAGGAGGTCATTTAATTGATTGGCTAGCTGGAATGCGCACAACCAAAAGTCTGATTCGCACGTCTGTGACTTGAATACCCTCAGTTTCTGTTAGCTATAAATATTTAAAGGTCTGCCGTGCCCAACTTCGATAGCAAAGAGTTGCAATTGAGCATTGGACCGACATAACTTCTACAGGCGTTGATCCTCGTCTTTAACAACGATTTTTAAACTTCTATCGATTGCGCAGAAACCTTCCATAGCTGTTTCAGCTCTTTCATCGCATGTTCGGACCTAATTAGATGTTCTGAGCCGATACGTCAGAAGTTAACGTATGATTAACGTTCCTTGGCGAGCTTTAACAAATTAGGCTAAAATACTACCAACTCTTAATCCTAAAATCTTCAGCGTTCCTTATGGTAATGCATAGCTTCTGTATGAACTGTTGTTGCATGCAAGTTTTAAAAAGTGAACTTGGTAGTCCGCAAGCAAAAACAAGCAGTTTCAGCAGATGAAACCAATGGGGATGTTTTTGTATTAAATACCCACAGCGGTTGGTTTTGCCGTTTCCACTGATACTTCCATATTTTGACTTTCGATATATGTTCTATCCCTGTTTTCTTTCTGCATCAGCGAATATTGTATAATTGAAATATTCGTGACGGAAAATCACAAAATTTCAATCTAACTTGATAAATTGCAGATTAGATTTATAATACTTTTGCACGAAACAGATTGGAGTGATAATTTCCTTAGATATCTGTGGGAGAATTCTCGTTGTGATTTTAAGGACAGAACCTGAATGCAACTACATATTGCTGCCGCCAGTTCCTTATAAATAACAAGCAATGACATACGCAACGACAGAAGAGCCGAATCCTTGCAAAAGACATTTGCCTAATCCCCACAATCCCCGGTTTTGCTGTGAACCCTTAAAGAACCCCAGAATCCTCATCTGGCACGACGTTATAAACAACTCCCTGACGCCGCAGGACGTTTCGTCAAGCCTCGGTGGTGTTCTAATTGCTGAGAAAAAATGCATTACTTCAAAGAAACTTGAAGTCGATCTTCCAAGCTGTTGTGTTGCTGTCCAACTAAAACTCTTCAAAAAAAATTATTCTCTGCACTTTTTATAACCCCCCAAATGGTAGCAAATACATTTATACAATTGACGATTACGAATTTTCAGTCCACTCTCTGTCTCTTTTCGAAGACATATCCATCATCGTAAGTGGCGACAAACTATCTGCAAACAAATTGGAACACAATCCTGAGCACTAGTATTGAAGAACAAAATATCTTGAACGTAATTGACAATTAAAACGCGGAACAAGTTATCAAATTACCGACGTGTGGGAAAATTACTGGATGTAATTTTTGCAAATATTCAAGTTACAACAGCCAGCATCGACTTTAAATTCCCAGAGCTGCACGAAATGTCACAACACAAACTCAAACTCTTTTCTATCACTATAAATAAACCAATGCCTATCCCCAAAAGCTATAGCAGCTTTGGCTTTGCAGAACACGAATCAATGCGAGAGCACATGACTCAAAACCACCTTAAACCAGTGTAGTTTCAATATGGTGACAAAGTAAAGGAACTGTTAGTACCACGAAGGAGGAAACAGGCAAAAGATCCCCGATATGTACAGACCAAAAATATCTTGAAACAAGTCAGGCAAAAATTCCCGCTCTCCAACCGACCAAATTACTCAAAAATGACAACCTTTCGCTCGAAGAAGTAGAGAAAGACAAAACGGATTACCAAAATCATTTTTCCAATCTCAGAGGAAAATGTTCTCTTCTAACATTTCAAGTCTATGAATAAATATCAGATTCCCGACACCCTGATCTTTCATAAAGAAACAGAATAAAACATTCAAGAAAACGCACAGAGGTACTTCCAGTCGTCTTTCAGATACCCAGCCGATTATAAGAATAGCAGAGTATAATTGGTTTCAAGAGTTTTAGTTGGACAGAGTACCACACAATGAAATTTTATGCGAACTAATATAGGCTGGTGTGGGCGGCTGTTTCTTCGAATTGCTAACAAACAAACTCAAGGACAGAGAACATTAGAGACGCCTCGGATGGGCAAATTCAGTGAAATTAGATATAACTAGTGGTGTCCCACAGGCTTTAATACTTACTGTGACCAATTTTGTTCTGTTTCTTCATCAACGACCAGCCGGAGATATTCAAAAATCCTTCCAGCGTATTATTTCCTGTTGATTTGAAAGTCATAACGACAACTAATAATAAAATAAAAATAAGCCTGGACCTAAAGCATTTTGACAAATGGAACTTGAGAAATGAATGTTATTTGAAAAAGGGAAAAACGAGTTTTCCAATTTCGTGATTCGAGCAGAAATTTTGTTTAGAATACTGAATCCCTCAGCCTATCAGAGTACTTGAAACAACTGGCCTTGCAGTCTACGTAAGTCATATCTAAATTGGAGCACACACATTGACGAAATGAAAACTGTAAAAACTAATTTACAAAACACAACAACTCTCAATAAAAAAGCCAAAATTTATTTTACAATTCGAATATTCTGTCTATTGTAAATTATGCGTCACTGTGCCTTCACTAACCAAGCAACCCGAAACAGTTCAGAGAGTCCAGAAATGGGTGTTAAGTTATTACACATCCTCAATCCAAAAATGCTAATGAAAACCAATCTGCTGCCTATATCGCTCTACTGCCAACTCCCAGAACTTTTTCAACTCTTAAAGATCTATAATGAAGACAAATCAAAGCCAGTGCTATGGGATGCCTCGTACAAAAAGGCAATGGTCTATAAATTAGATGTGCCAAAAGTTAGAACGGAAAAAAACCGCATCGAAATCTGCTTTAGAACATGCAGAGTTGCGACTCATCTACCATCATACGTGAATCTTTTCGAGCCTCTATGACTTCAGAAACGAACAACAGCTTTCTTCTGGCAATTTGAAAGATCTAAAAAAAACGAAGACAAGTCGTGCACGTGGCTGTTTGCCTGCGACTGCCAAACTTGCCCAAAATCTTGGAGCCTATTAAACGTAAGGGAGAGATCAGCACAGAAGATTCTGGTCTCTTTTGTGAAAGGACCCCCACAATCTGGATTTCAATTTATCTCATAGAGAACCCATACACTTGTTTTTCAATTTGCACATTTCTTAGCCAATAAATTGATGAATACATAAAATATATGAGTTTGAACTTTGCGCTTTCAACGACTTCAATTGAAAATTGGGCATAAATAACAATCAGCATTGGAGCGCATCATCATATTGCAGTTTTCGGGTTTAATTTTCTTATTGTTGATGCCAGCTCTTTATGGAGAAGGTAATATTGCAAAACCTAAAAACAACTAGTCTCACTACGTTATAACACTGATCACGAACATCAGCTATATTTGGTAGAAAGTAGGCATTTTTCTACAGATTGTTATCTAACATCCAACACAATGTAGAAACTGGTTTCTTGAGCTCAAAATTTGAGCAGCAATCAAAACGTTTTTATACTTCACGAGAGCTATTGCATGCGAGGAACATGGCTATTCCACATTAGCTACGCTGTATCGATCAAAAACTAAACCCAAAGGCATTGAAAAGAGAAAGAGTTTTTAAAACTACTTTATCAGAATTTTTCAGTTCGAAATGGAGTGGGTGAGGGTGAGTTGAGAGGGTTTAAAATTTCAGAAAACTTCAGGCATCCTAGGAGGCTAGCATAGATTTTGCATATACATCAAGTGCATATGCTCTAAAATTTGCTCAACTTTTTCAACACTATTGATATGTAAAGACGATGGCAAAACCGAAACAAAAATGATTGTGGTCAAGTACGTAATTCCGCGTAATTAAAACTGCTTTTATTCTTAAACTAAGACTGGCATTGTAGACAAAGCAATGATAAAAACTAGACAGACTAGTCTCATCAACTTTCATCAGTTTTTCACTTATTGCCAAAGACAGTCATTAGCTACACTGCTGTCATTGGCAACAAGTGCTGTCAAACATGCATGAAGGGAAACATAACAGCATAAATTACCTAAGGTTTTCATTGAAATGCTGATATCTGGCAGTGAAATCATTGGCCTGAGTAATGATAGCGATGCTTTGGCAAGAACTCTGTTGCGTATACTGCCAGACAGACAAGCTAAAAATTCTTGTTCCGACCCCACTTGTGGGGGGAGGAACTATATACTCAAATGGGTTTTTTTGTTCAGTCAATTTTGGCCGGTCGATATATTCATCGCAGAGAAATGTGAGTGGTATCATTAAAAAGCTGGTCCAGCGTAGAATTCAAAATTAAAAAGATTTTTTTGATTTTCTTTTTTTTTCGAGGAGTTATCGAGGATTGAAGTTTTGTGTGAACACGGGACATTTGATCACTTTTAGTGTGATTTTTCTTCAAATTAAGATATTTTCTATAAAAATAGTATTTCAAACTTAAATTTCTTGCCAAAAAATGAACCAATTTCGTGTTCCTAATAGGCTAAACGAAATAAAAAAAGATTAGTTCTGGTCTCATAGGAAGCTTCAAAATAAAAAAAAAATTCGAAATCTATCTGAGAGCTCTTTTTTATAGAACTTTTCCACTTTTTTTGTTTTTTATTTCACCTAGAGACAAGTCACTTTTCATATCGAGGTTCCGTTAATGACAAAATTCCTTTACAGTCAAATGAAGCCCAATGAACAAAAAAATCGTTTTCAAGGAACTGCTCATGTTTTTTTTTTAAATTCGACTGAGTTTTCGTAATTTTAAATGAAATTTTGAATTTCGTTTTGAGGTTTTACTAATTTTTTGGAGTCTTATGGCATGAACTCATTGACTATCAGTGCAATATGTTCCGTAATGAGATTTAAGTGAGCATATCTAGTGCTTTGAGTGGACAGCTAATGGCTATTAAGACTTAAAGAATTTAAAAATAATTTTTCGATGATTTTTTCAAATATTAACCAATCATAAATTTATTATCGTGAACTGTATGTCATTCTCTTTGATGAGAGCACCCTCCTCCGTCCTACTGTAACCAAATTTGATCCTGCTGGTGGTTTTATTTTCTAACTTTTAGTAATATGACTTCAATGATAGAATATTTCGAAAAGTTTTGATTTTTTTTTAATATTTCGGTATTATTGGTTACTTTTTAAATCTTATCACATTATCCTAAAATTGACAGCTCCTATTGGCTTAAAAAAAGACGTTTAGTGGATCACAGATAAGTTTTTCAGAGAAAAGCCTATGGTTTCAAATGGCTTCGACCTTTTCTTCTCGCACTTCTCTAGTGAATTTTTGGTTTGTGCCTGTTTTTGTTGTTGTTTTCATAGTCATTGATTATATGACTTCAATAACACAAGAATTAAAAATTTTAAAAAAAAATTGGATATTTTTGTATTATTGGTTACTTTTGAAGTCTTATCACATTATCCAAATATTATACACATTATACAAATATTATTCTAATCTCATTGGCTTGGAAAAGACATTCAGAGGATCACAGATAAAGTTTTCACAGAAAAGCTAATGGTTTACATGGCTTCGAAAATTTCTTCTCCCACTTTTCTACTGAATTTTGGATTTCGCCTGTTTTCGTTGTTGTTTTCATAGTCTTAAGACTTATTGTGATCTGTTTTTGATTATCTATGCATGACAAACATCTTTTTCCTGCTATCGTTTTTCTTCTGAGCGTAGTTATTGGCCTCCGTTAAAAGCTTCTGTGTTTAATGGCTGTTAAGTTTGGAAAAGACGTTTTTCGAATTTTTTTTGAACATTAACCGATCCTAAACTTTTTTTCGTGGACTGTTAGTCAGTCTTAGTACTTGCATGAACCAATTTTTTTTCTAGTGCAGCCAAATTTAATCTGGTTAGCGTTTTCATCTTCTACCTAACTAATAGTTTTAAAACTTCAATGCCACTAGTTTTCATATTTTTTTTTAAACTTTCGGTTACTTTTTCTTATTTTTGGATCCTTTTGAAATCTTATCACAATATCCCAATACTGATGGTACTCATTGGTTTAGGGAAGACGTTCAATGGATCATATATAAAGTTTTCAGAGAAGATATTATGATTTAAATTGCTTTGACACTTTCTTCTTGCACTTTTCAATTGAATTTTTGGTTGTTGCCTGTCTTTGTTGTTGTTTTCATCTTCAATAACTTGTTGTAAGATCATATTGACCAAATATGATTGGCAAACAAACTCGTTGTCCCATGGAGGCATAATTTAGCGTAATTAATGGATTCCATTGAAAGGTAGTGAAATTAATGGCGTTGATACTACAAGTTTTCTCAAAAATTTCATGGTTCTAATGTATTTAATCATTTGATTTTTTGAAACTGTATTGATAAAAAAGAGGAATGCCATTGCTGTTAAGGAAGTAATTGAACATATAAAAGTATTTCGTGAAAAGTTCATTTTCTAATGCCTTCGAACCTTTTTCTCGCACAATTTTTTTCTTGAAATTGCTGTTTTTGCATGTTTTTGTTCTTTAGGTGGCCGTAAATTGCTGACAAGTCTCTTAAGGTTGTAATTGAGGATCGAATAAATGATGTTACCCGAATCAGTTAGTCAGTTTATAGCCTTTAGTCTTAAATTTTAGGATATACTTTTTCAAACATTTTCAGTTTTTGTTGTTCTTTTCATATTGTAACTTAATTTCATCAATGAGAGGTCACATCCAATTTCTTGTATTCCAAAAACCAACATAACTACTGATATTAAATTTCACCGATGCTTTGTTTGTTGGACAGTATGCGTTTTTATAAACGTTTTTTGAGTGGTCATTTTTTGCGCTTCTTTTTCTCTTCTTGCAGAACAATCGCGTAGTAACAGATCCCAATGGTTTACAAATGTGGCCCAAATAAACTTAATTAATCTCTCAGTATAATTCCTGCAGCTGAATTTGTAGAAATAAGAATTGAATTAAAAATACATAATATTCAGATAATAGCTAATGATTTTAATGGTAGCAATAGTTTGTGTTTTCGCAAACATTTCCAATATTTTAAGTTTTTCTTTGGTTCGTTTCTACGTCTTAAACTACCCAAAGACAAGGCCATTTGGTTTTGTAGTAACTTTTAAGTAATTTATCATGGATTATTAAGTTAAAAGCTAATGATTTTTAAGACTTTTGAAATTTCTTGGTTTAAAAAATGTTGATTAATTTCTGAATTTCGCCTCATTGATCCTTCTCTTTGTTGACTTGTAACTTAGTCGCATTAATAAAACTTACTATCCGCTGTATAAATAGGAGAAATTAAGTTCGAGTAGTTAAGTTTTTATCTGACTGCATTTTGACTTTGTTACTATGTGCTTTTAAATTTATATATTCAGTTTTTGCCGTGAAATTTTCGTTTTTGCTTTTTTGTTTGGTTGTTTTTTGCCTCGTAGTCTCTTTAATGTTGGATCTCATTGGCGTTGTAATAAGGCATGGCATTATGTAATTCAATTAGTAGATGGGTTGTGTAACGATTGTTTTAAACTCAAACATCTATTTTTGTTATTTCTTCATTTGGTTGACGATTAAGTCAAAAATGTAGATGAGGTCGGGTCGGAACATCATGTGCGACCGCACATTAACGATCCGCCTTGTTAAGAGTTGCGAACAAATAGGCCTTAAAATTAATTGACAAATATTTAGCCATTCGTTTGCTCAGGCTTTCAAAATCTCCAGTTTTCAGCTAAGTGCTCCGTACAGCACAAAAATGATAATTTAACTGAAGCACTATCCAGTGTTGTGACAATAACGTAAGTGACAACGTTTTGTGAAAATAACTGTCATATCAAATTGGAAACGAGCAGATGATTCACGAGGCTGCTGAAATGATCATCAGTCAGATCGCAGAACGAATCTTGATGAAACGTAACGGTCACTCCGAGCCCATGAGCGGTGCATTACAATCTCGATGGTATTTAGTTCCAATCCTTCAAGTATGGTTTTCTAATCATCTTTTTGATGCATTCGTTGAACATTAAGCTCCGTATTAGCAACTGTTTCGACATTATGTCCAGTCCGAGTCCAAAACACATGCATGAAGATTGCACTTTGGATCAGACCACTATTAGCTCTGGATTTATTGAAGTCTGTTCATCACGATTCTTCGGATCCAAATTCAAATCAATCAGAAGAGAACTTCTTCGTCTGCTAATGTGCCTCTTTACTCTCAATCTAGCAGCCCAATCCCCGCGGATTGTTCACCAGCCTGAGAAAAGGTGGATATTGACACTTCAAAGTAAATTCTTCCAGATAAAGTGATGTCTGGCAGAATATCAATTTTAGTATAACTTACAAATGTCGTGCAAACTGTTTTCAAACGACTGCTCCCGGGTACGTTTTGGTCTTTGCTAGCTTAAACTTATAACTGCTATCATTACTGTAAGATCCTGTGTTTAGAAAAAGGATTCCGAACCTATAAAATTGCCTTTAATACCATAAATTTATGTTTTCGCAGTAGTTTTCGTGAAGAGTGCACTTAGATACAGTTTATTAATACCACCGATATGTATACCACCAGACTTAAAGCCCTCAGACTTTACCAGTTTCTATCTCGCTTTCAAGGACAAAAATCAAGTGTTAATATGGAAAAAAATGATAAGCAAAAAATTGCATATAAATGTAGATTACAGGAAACCGCTTAACGATTCGTGCAAATGAAACTCTAGAACCCATATAATTAGAAACAGCAAAAAGGGAGAGCGTATTGCCAAGTATTATTCCAGAAAAAAGGGGTGGTTGTTGAGGGGGAGAGGGGGGACTTCGGTGGCAGGTAGGAGGGTGAGGTCTGTGAGTGTGTTGATGGAAGTAGATGCATGTAAGAAATGCTCGAGGAAAAAATGAGGACCGTTAAGACGTGACTACGTTTCTAACTACTTTATTATTGAATTCAGCTGAGTGTTTTCTGAATAACATTGCCCAACGATCATAAGAGAACTAATGTTCAAAAAGTAAAACCTAAAAGTTGGAGCTGTGAACAGATGTGCTTCAGCTAAAAAAAACCGCCTATAGCCTCTACTCATCGAGTCGTATATTTTTGCAATGCAGGCATTCAGTGGGTACAAATTGCACTTCACAGAGAAAGCCATTGGACATCTTCACGTCATGAATTTTTTAAGGAAAATTCTGCCCCATATCGAGAAAAAGTTATCATTCAGACGGCTATGCTAGAAATTACTCCTGATAAACATCATTTTCAAAATTTCAAATCTTCAAGAAAGAATATAAATAATTAGGAGAGACAACCGAAAACAAAAAAAAACAGAATGGAAGTATATTAGGAATGGGAAAAAAGATTGCGTTCTTAAAATTATAAATTCAAAAACGTACTGAGGAAATTAACGATTTTTTTGAAGAACATTCCAGGAATCAGTCACTGTTTTATTCTTCAGTTCATTCGCCAACAGAATTTGGTTTGGTATATAAAACTACCGCCTGTCATCGATGAAAAGTGTCAAAGATATAGTTTATTATAGACCACTAAAATTTTTTGGATCTTTTTCGTTTGTGAAACCCCCCCCCCCCCCCAATACATTATGCATCCCCCAGTTACAGAGCACGTGTCATTACATAGTAAATCAACATGTATAAATATGGCACGTGCACCTGAGGGAGCAACTAATATGCACCCACTAAGCTGGGGGGGGGGGCACAAACGGAAAAGATCCAAATTTTTACATTGAAGAGTGACACCAGTTTCGATGCCATGTTGATTTGACGTTTAGTAGTAAAATGCCATCAGATAGGTACAACAACAGATCTCGTCAACTCAAGTGACGAGCTTAAAGCAGTAAGGTGAGCGCGGACTAAAACCCACGTCGATATGAATTAATATTACCACACGGTGGTTATCGCAACCGAGAAGCAGTCAAACTCCTAGGCGAAGCGGAGCTGATTAATAAATACGGAACGGCGATAACAACTTGCTGGTGATCATCAACTCTTTGCAAAAACAAAAGGGGTGCATAACTTACGCCAGTTTAGCTGATTTAACTTCTTCCGCCATTCCTCAAATGACAAAAGACGAGAATTGGCAGAAGTACTTGATTTGAAAGTAATTTCCTAACACTCCGATTTTCATAGTAATCCTCAGACGCTAAAGAGTTATTTCATCAGCTGAGTTACGCAGCTTTTGTCATAACCACGAGACTTGATCTAAAATTGTTACGATGCACAACAAATTGCACAAGAAGACGAAATAGAGCAATAGAAATACTTGCTATAATCATACTCCAAAGACATTTTATGGACCAATTCTGTCCACAATCATATACTTGACGCATGCTAAAATTTACATTTGAGTAAAATTGAACGCGCTTATTGAAAAAACTGTAGCTATTGGAAACGTTCTATCAAAGCAACTGAAACCTAAAGCAAATAAAATTAAGTTTTGTATACTGCCTGTCTCTTTTCCAGAAAAAGACTGGTTGCTGATAAACAGCTGAGTTGAGCTCCATATCTGCACAGGAGAAATAAGTAGGGTCACAAGACCTATATTACTAAAATTGGGGTTATTTATTGCCGCCTTCTTAAATCGCAATTATTGACGCGAAGAACATTAATGCATTGTTCCGAACCACCTTGGTGGGGTAGGAACTAAATACTCAAATGGGTTTTTTTGTTCAGTCAATTTTAGCCAATCGATAAATATTCATCGGAGAGAATTGTGCGTGGTATCATTAGAAAGTCCGTCCAGAGTGGAATATAGCACTAAAATATTTTCTGAATTTCGTTTTGTGCATGGAGTTATCGAAGTTTCAAGTATTGTGAACATCTGACGGATTTTCTTCACAATTTTCATATTTTTGCTCAAATTTGTTGTCAATTTTGCTCAAAAAACATTAAAACTCTCAAAAAAAGTGTTAATGGTTTTAATTTTAAAGACAAAACAAAGGTGTTGAACAACTTGATCCAAAAATTTTCCTAACATTTTGGCTAAATTTTTCAAAATTTAGCATTTTTCCATCAAAAAACCACTTCTATAGCAAATTTCTTTTAAATTAGCCGGAAGTACACACCTAAAAGCTGCTGATACAGTTTTCTCATACAGTTTTCTAAATGGCTACATTTACTTCTGCTTGCTATGAGAGTGTTCTCAAATTCGATGTTTGCCGGTTTCTTTCCAATATAACTCGATAATTATCAAAAAGTCAATTATATTCGATATACGGATTTTTTTGTCGTAAAATTGTATTTCACTAACCTTTGGAAATTGACCTGTTTCAGGACAACAGCCTTTTGTTTGTTTGTTTTTGTTTCATTCAAGTTAATTACCGGAAAGCTATTACATCGGAATTATTTCATATGAGTTCTCAATTAACGACAGACCATTTTACGTGCAAATGAGGCCCAATAAACACAATAATTCACTGAAAAGCTCAAAGTTTTTATGGCTTTAACAATTTTCTGGGTATTTTTTTTTGAAATTTGTATTTTTTCATTTAATGTTATTTTGCAGTCTTAAATTTTAGTCTCGCTAATTACATGTTCAATTGGCGTCCTGTGGAGCTAACAGTTATTCTATATAGTTTTCTCAGTTGAAAGCGTATTGTTTTTAAGATTATCAAAAAAATCTATTTTGAAAACAAAAAATAATGAACTTTGAGCTCTTTCAATATTTTTTTATCTTATTTCAGTCAACTTGTACCTTAGTACCAGCAAAAAAAGTTGCATCAATTTTCTATTCAATTTCAATTTTCAATTCACTGCGTTAAATGTTTTCAGAAAAGGTTTTTTTGGCTTTGAGACCGAGTATTTTATTTTTGTACATTTGTCCATTTTATTTTCATTTTTGTACAATTGTTGTTTATCTTTTGCCACATTTTTACGTTAATAACAACATAAACAACACATATCACAACAACGGCGTTAAAAGAACGTTGAGAAGGACGTTGAAAGACGGATATCATTGTTTTCTTTCCTAACTTTTCCGGCTATTTCCTCAATTCGGTTAATTTGTAGCTTAGTTTCATCATTGGCAGCTCACATTTTTTTGTGAACTGAAATTCATTTTTTTAAACAGCAGTCTTATGCTTAAAATAGTGGGTTTCTGGTTTTGATTCTACGAAATTTTGCGATTTAGGAATTTTTGCCTATATTTGAGTTTAATTGTTGTTTCATCGCATTAGCAAACTAAAGACAATTCCAATCGGCCTTGATTGCAGGCCCAATTATGTATATGTTATTTAAGTTCAGTCAATAGTTTAGAATTTTAGTGGCTTGTAAACTGATTGGTTTCCTTTTATTAGTCGTGAGAAGTAATCTGGACAATGAGAGGTCTTAATGGCTTCTTCTGATGTATAAATGATAGTATTTAATGATTTCAGTTGATATCTAATGGTTTTCATGTTGTTTTTTCAAAAAATATAAACGTATTTTTTAAAAATCTTTTTTTGTTCTTTTTTGTCTACTTGGTTTCTAGACTTATTACGGGCAGGTCCCATATATTGTTTAGCGAACTACAATTTAATTTCAATTCAGTTTGTGATGCTAATTTGACTTTGTTCATTGTTTTTAAGAATATATACATTGAGATTTGGTCGTAAATAATGTTTGGCTTTGTTATTTGATTTTGTTTGTCTTCTCTCGTAGTCTTGTTTATGGCATATCTATCTCATCGGCCCTCTGGAACGGCCTTGTTCAATTCGTTTAATGGTTTGAGTTTAAAGTTTGAAGCAATGTTTATTCATACTCCAATTATTATCACGAAAAAGTAAATTTCTGAAAGTTTTCTATGTCTTCCTCTGTCAGAAGACAATTAAATCAAAAATGTAGATGAGCGGGGTCGGAACATTATGTGCAACATTTCCGAGCCTCTTTGTTCTTAATTAGGCTTTCTTTCATTTAGGTCTTATTGACACGTTCTGAACTATCGTGGAAATTAGATAACTTGACCGAATACAGGAGTGACGCTGCGGACGAAAATAGCGCTGGACAAGTATAATAGCAACAAAGGATGTTATCATTGTTCATGCTTGCTCGAAAATAGGCATCGTGGATCATAATGACGGACTTTTCTAACTTTGAAGCAAAATTAAACTACTTTTCGTTTGTCGCTGCCGTCCACACACGCCGACAACTATTATCTCAAGACGTTATCCAGTAAATACACTCGATAACCGCACATACTACACTTTCCGATATACTGCATCACTTTCAAAAGAGAACTTGAGTTTTAAGAGCAATGATTCTTCTTTTTGAATAGGCAAGAAAAATTCGGAACATTTCTTAACGAATTTTTCTACTTAAAACGGTTTAGGTAAAAAGCACGGATCCTAATTGAGAGAGCATAAAGCCCAAATTTGTGACAAATTAGAGCAATATAAATGTTTTCAGTTCATGCATATTATTGTTTTCAGTTATATCAAAATTCATTTTAATACAAAGCTGAACTCAAAAACATAGCCGGCAGATTGCCGGAAAATAGCAGCGATAGACGCTTGTGGCCTTCCATGAATTGAAATAACTAAAGACACAAGATAGACAGATTGACCAAAAGTTCTTTAGTAGACAACTAGATTTTTTGGGTTAGATACGTACTGTCATTTTTATGATACACATACGGTCGATAAGGAAAAAGCCCTAAAAGAGCATTTTCAAAACTGATTTTCGAAATCAAAAACTCAAGAATTAGTGCTTATAAGTTTGGCACTACTTAAATGCACACTATTGATCTTTAACTAGTAAATGTTCATAAAATAAAGTTCCATAAGAGAGTTCAGAAGTCAATTTTTTGAGTGAGGTAAGTCACGCAATCGACCTAAAAGCAGAAGTGGCGTCACGCAGACAAATTTTAACTGCAAAGCAGTAGAAGTCACTGAAGTCATTGAAAAAGTCAGGGTAAGACAAAACAAAAATCTGTTAGACGAGGTAAAAAAAACATAGCAGGACAAGTCCTGACGTACAATTCAAAGAATTTTCATTGACTAAACAAAAAACTAGACCTGGAATGAACTTTGAATGGATTGGGAAAATCATTTAAAAAATCCGATCCAAAAAACATTCAACCAAATGGTTATCATCAAGCAGTTCACACAAACTAGGAGCAGCTTTGATAATTATACTTCACAAATTATTAAAAAATATATTTGAGTGCCACGAGATTAAAACTTACCGAAAACACGGCACCTAATTGCACCAATCAGCTAGCTCACATTCTAGTTCAGCAACACGAGAATAAAACATGAGAAAACAAGAGAAGGAAAACATACAAAAATAGCAAAATTCATAATTTCCTTTGTTCCCTCCTCATGTTCACCAAAACAGCTTCTGGTTGCAAAATGCTACAAAACTTCCAAATTGTAGACTACCAAAAACCTTGATGAAACACTGGGAGGAAAAATATAGGCAAAAATTGTTTAAAAATGAAAAATAGCCATTATTACTTAAAAATTTGCCAAGTTCGTTTCTAACCTGGGGTTATTGCGTTACACATCATTTTTCAAAGATGAAAACTACTCAAAATAACAATTATAAGCTTCATAAACGTTTTATTCACCCCTAAAGTTAAAAAACTCGAACGACAAAAATTTTCAAAAAAAATAGCGAACTTGACTAAACTTTTTGTTGCTAAGTCCACATTAGTAATTGACCTCAAGCAAGAACCAAATCGAAAAAATTAAAGTTTTGGCCAAATTTTTTAAAAGCTCCAAAACTTTGATGACCTTCTTACACTAAATTTAGATCTTCCTAGCAATTTCAGCACAAAACGCAGTTGAAAGATTATTAAAAAACCAGCTTGGGACCTCTAATGAAACAATGCCCCTGCGCTTCACTTATTATTCT